>NW_026114274.1:0-14464 GCF_018139145.2 Gymnogyps californianus | reverse complement strand
CTCGTCCTTCCTCTAACCTGTATTTTGCACTCTCTATCCCTCTGCCCCTAACGCTTCTTTCTCCATCTCTCAGTCCTGCTCCCTGGCCCTTTTTTCCTCCTACTGTCCATCTATCCTGCTTCCTCTCCCTGGTTATTCTGCCTTTATTCCTCCGTCCTGCTGCCTGTCTCATTGTTTCTAGTTATATTCCCCTGTCCAGCCAGCTGTCCCTTTTTTCCTTTCTCTCTTCCCTACTCTGGCCCTACTTTTTCTTGCTCCATCTCTGTCCAGCAGCCCATCACCGTTTTTGTTTCCTTCTCTGTCTCTTTGTCTTAATCTGCATCTGGTTCTCCCACCCCACCCCCAGTCCCTCTGTCCTGTTCCTTGTCCCGCTTTTTGTCTCTCCGAGTCCCGTGCTCTAGCCCCATCTTTCTCTCTCCCCCTCCTTCTTTTCCTCTGCATCCCTTTGTCCCGTTGCTCATCAGTATTTTTTCCTTCCGTTCCTCTGTCCTGCTCCCTGTCCCTTACTTCTCTGTCCATCCCTCTGTCCTGTTGCCTGTCATTATTTTTGCTGTCTGCATCCCACTGCCCTGCTTCCCATTCATCTCTTTTGGCTCTATCCTCCTGTCCTTCTCCCCAGCAGTGTTTTTTCTTTCTCCAGCTCTCTGACCTGCTCCCCACCCCCCTCTTTTTCTCTCTGTCACTTCCCTGTACCTGTCTCTCTGCAATCTTGTGTCCCGCTCCTTGTCCCTCTCTGTTTATATCCCAGTGTCCTGGTCCCTGTCCCTCTCTTTGCCTCTCTACCCCTCTGTCCCTGTCCTTGTCCCTATCCATGTCCCTGTTTTTTCTTTCTCCATCTCTCTCTCCTGCTCCCCATCCTCCCCTTTCTCTCTCTGTCATTCTTTCCTCTTCCCTGTACCTCTGCTTTTCTGTATCCTTGCAACCTACTCTCTCTCTCCCTCTGTCTCTATCAGTCTTGCTCCCCATCCCTCTTTCTTTCTGCCCTTCTGATGTGTGTCCCCCAACCCCCCCTTTTACGTGTCCCAGTCTTTCTCTCTACATCCTTCTGTCATTCTCCTTCTCTTGTTCTTCTTGCTCTTTTTCTCTCTCTTCCTCTATCCTGCTACCATCACTGTTTTTTCCTTTTCCACCCCTTTGTCCTGCTCCCTGTCCTTGTTGATCTTTCCCTTCGTTCTGCCTCCAGTCCTTCTTTGTTTTCTCCGTCTCTGTCCTTTTCCCTGTACCTTTTTCCCTCTGCTCCTCAGTCCTTCTCCCTCGTCTTATTTTTCTCTTTCTGCCATCCCTCTCTTTTTTGCTGTGACCCTCTGTGCTGTTCCCTTTCCTTTCTTTCTCCAATTATCTGTTATCTTACCTGTTCCTCTCTCTCCCTTCCCCGCTCTGTCCTGCTCCCTGTCCCTCTTTATTGCTTCATCTGTCTGTCCCGCTTTCTGTCTCTGTTTTTTCTCGTGCTCCATCTCTCTGTCATTCTCTCTGTTGCTCTCATTGTCTCTGTATCCCGGTGTCCTGCTCCCCATCCCTCTCTCTTTTGCACTATCCAGCTTTCTGGCTCCCTGTCCCTCACCTGTTTTCTATATCCCTCTGTCCTTCCTCCTGTCTTTCCTCGTCCCCCTGGCCTGCTACCCATCAATATATTTTTTTTCTTTCTCTCTCTCTCTGCTTCGGTCCCGTCACTCTCCTCCTCTCTCCGTCTCTAATGTTTCTTTCTCCATCTCTGCCCCATTCCCTGTCCATTTTCTCTTATTCTCTCCGTCCTCCATCCTCCCCCTAACTTCTTGTCTGTATATCTCCATACCACTGCCTGTCCCGCCATTTCTCGCTATATACCCCTGCCCAGCTCGCTGTCCCATTATTCCCCTCTGTCCTGCTCCCTGTCCTTTTTTCGCATCCTGCAGTCCATCGCTGTTTGATCTTTCTCCATCTCTTTGTCCTCGTCTCTGTGTGTCTTTTTTTCCCCCTCAATCCCTCTGGCTTGTTCCCTGTCTCTTTCTCTCTCTCCCACCTTCTTTATTCCTCTCATTCCATTTCGCTCGCGATCCCTCTGTTCTGCTCCCTGCTCATCATTTTCTCTCTCTTTCCCTCTGTCCTGCTCCCTGACGCTGTTTTTCTTCTGCCATGTCCCTGCAGGGCTCCTCTTCCCTTTTTTATTGATTTCTCCATCTCACTGGCCTTTCCCCTGTACCTGTTTCTTTCTTTGCTCCTCAGTCCTTCTCCCTCATTTTATTTTTCTCTTTCTGTTCCTCTGTCCTGCTCCCCATCGCTGTATTTTTGTTCTCTGTATCTGCTGCTAGCGGACTTACTCCCGGGACTTACAGACATTAACGAATAAACACTCACTGTCTCATTTGCACTCATGGCTGTGTTTGTAGCCCTTTGTACTTGGTGAGTGGCTGTCACAGAGTCCTGGGGAGCAGGTTACCTAGCGGGTGTAAGGGGCCATGGCTGCAGCTGTGGGCTGGAGGAGCCCCGGGGGGGCCAGTGAGGCTGATGGTGATGGCCCCTCTGTATCACAGGGCTGCAGCCCCAGGGGATGGTGCTGCTGGGACATGCCTGCCTGAGAGTGCCAACAAGCTGCAAGGATGTTTCCAACCCACCGGTGCAACAGGCTGCAGATCACTTGGAGTCAGGCCCCATCAGGGCAGTTCCCAGGGATTTTCTGAGAGCTGGTGGAGAGGAAGCAGGAAGAGGGGCAGGAGATGGATGCCCCACCCCTCTGGGTACCTGGAGGCCTTCCCACCCCCTGGAAAAGGTGCCGGGTGCCTCCCCAACTCAACAAAACTCCTCCAGCCCCGCTCATCCCATGCAGCTGCCGCCAGCTCCAGCACCTCTCCTGAAGCCTGTCCCGTAGCCACAGGCTGCTCCCAAACCCTGTCCTCACGGCAGCAAGCCGCCCCTTGAATATGCTTTATTCTTCATAAATGCAGGTGCCGTTAGCATCAGTTCGGGGAAAGAGCGGCGTCTCCAGAAGCTCCTGCGGAAGGAGGGGTTCCTGCCTGAGGGGAGCCACAGTCATCCCTGTGGATAACAGTTGCTTGCTCTTTCCCTCTCCCAGAGGCAGCGCTGAGGCCTCAGTTGTGGGTTCCTCTGCGGGGACGTTGTGGACTGCATCTGGCTCAGGTTTGGGTGGGTTGCCTTTGGCCTCATTCTCCTAGCGGCATGGGCGAACAGGGACAGCTGGAGCGCTTACTGGCTGTGGACAGGAGCTGCCGTGGCTGAAGCTGGAGAGGCCAGAAAAAGGTAAAGCGGCTGAAGAATAAAATAAAAGGGATCCAGCCGGCAGCAGCCTCCAGCTGCAGACAGGAGACAGCCTGCCTCTCCGGGTGAGGAAGGATCCCTCTCAGCGTAGTCCTCAGCAGATCCGATCGCCAACGTGCGCGGCAGGGTCTGTATGCGTAACCAAAAGCACAGTACGGCCATGCAGCGTGTGCGCGTGTGAGGCTACGTATCTGGGAAGCCTCATACTGTAAGAGCTGTAAGACACCAATCTATTCTTCTAGGTGGATGACAGTCAAGTGACTGGAGCTACAGAGGAGGAAAGGAGGCGGAGAGAAAGGGAGACAGAGAAAGACGCGTCCACACTGTCAAATTCTCCCAGCACCTCTGACAGCGGGAGTTGCGGTGAGTCCTGGACCCTTGGGGCTGTGTCGCCCTTCTGCATCCCGGTCCCCTCCCTTCTATTTCTCTCGCTGCTGTCATTTTTTCCACTTCCCTGTACCTCTCCCTCTCTCATTCTCCCGAGTCCCCCTCTTTCTCTGTGGTTCTGCCTCTCCACGTTCTTTTTCTCTCTACGTGCTTCTGTCGTGTTCCCTGTCCCTCTTTTTTTCATCCTCTGTCTCTGTCCTGCAGCCCATCGCTATTTTTGTCTTTCTCCATCTATGTATCTGTCTTCCTATCCCAATTCTTTTTAATTCCTCCCCGTCTGCCCTTTAGCCCTTCACAATGCCCGCCCCGCAATTCTCTCTGTCTGGCTCCGTGTCCCTATTTCTAAATTCCTCTCTCTCTGCCCTGTATTCTAGATACGCTTTTTCTTGCTTATATTCTCTTGTTCCAGGTCCCTGTCCCAATGTTTTAATGTCTTCCCTCTCTGTCCCATAGCCCATTTTTGTCTTCATTGTTCTCTCTCTGTCTGGCTCCCTGTCCCTATTCTTTAATTCCTCTGTCTCTCTTCTTTAGCTCATTGTTTTGAAAAAACCCAACCAACCAACCAAAAACCTCAGTCTCCCTCTGTCCACCTCACTGTCCCCCTTTTTAATTCCTCCCTCTCTGCCCTGTGGGCCATCACTAGTCTTTGTTTTTCTCCATCTCTCTCAGTCTGGTTCCCTGTCCCTTCCTCTTCTCTGGCCTGTAGCCCATCGCTATGTTTTTTTTCCCCTCTGCCTCCCTCTCTGCCCTGTAGCCGATCGCTGCTGTATCGGCTTTACGCAGCAAGGTTTTGTTAGCTGGGGTGGGGGAGGGCAGGGGCTGCAGGGTTGGCTTCTGTGAGAAGACACCAGGAGTTGCCCCCGTGTTGGGCACAGCCAGTTCCAGCCAGCTCCAAGACGGATTTGTGGCCGGTCAAAGCTGAGCCCATCAGCAACGCTGGTAGCGCCTCTGTGATGACATATTTAAGAAGGGCTAAAAAATGCTGCGCAGAAGCTGTAATAGAGAAAATGCGAGTGTGAAACAGCCCTGCTGTTCACCCAGGTCAGTGAAGAAGGAGAGGGAGGCGGTGCTCCAGGCACCAGGGCAGAGGTTCCCCTGCAGCCTGTGGTGAAGACCACGGCGAGGCAGGGTGTCCCCCTGCAGTCCACGGAGGTCCACGGTGGAGCAGACATCCACCTGCAGCCCGTGGCGGACCCCACATTGGAGCAGGTGGATGTGCCTGAAGGAAGCTGTGACCCCGTGGAAAGCCCATGCTGGAGCAGGCTCCTGTCAGCAGCTGTGGCCCCGTGGAGAGGAGCCCATGCTGGAGCAGGGTTGCTGGCAGCACCTGTGACCCTGTGGGAGGGACCCCACACTGGAGCAGAAGAAGAGCGTGAGGAGGAAGGAGCGGCAGAGACAACATGGGATGAACTGACCGCAACCCCCGCTCCCCGTCCCCCTGCGCTGCGCGGGGGGAGGAGGTGGAGAAGTCAGGAGTGAAGATGAGCCCAGGAAAAAAAGGGGGGGGGAGGGGAAGGTGTTTTTTAGATTTGTTCTTATATCTCAGTATCCTACTCTGATTTTGATCGACAATAAATTAATTTCCCCAAGTCGAGTCTGTTTTGCCTGTGACAGTAATTGGTGAGCGCTCTCTTTGTCCTTATCTCGACCCACAAGCTTTTTTGTTGTATCGTCTCCCCGTCTTGTTGGGAAGGGGGAGCGATAGAACGGCTCGGTGGGCAGCCAAGGTCACCCCACCAATTTCCTTCTATCGGGCTCGCTGTGCCTATTTTTTAATTCTTGCCTATGTTTCTTGTAGCCCATCGCTTTTGAAACTTTTTTCCTACCTCTCCATCCCTATTTTTTTAAATTCTTGCCTGTGTTTCTTGAACCCAGTCACCTGTCAGATTTTCTTGCTACCTTTCCCTCTGTCTTCCTGACCTAATTTTAACTCCTTGCCTGTGTTTCTTGTAGTCCGTTGCTTTTCAGGTTTTCTTCATATGTCTCTCTATCCATCTCCTTGTCTTTATTTCTTAATTCTTCCCTCTGTCCCGCAACCTATCACTTTTTACATTTTCTTTCTCCATCTCCCTGTGCCTATTTGTTAGTTCTTGCCTATGTTTCTTGTACCCCGTCGCTTTTCAAAATGTTCTTTCTACGTCTACCTCTATCCGGCTCCCTGTTTCTCTCTTTTATTTCTCGCCTATGTTTCTTTTCCCCTATCGCTATAGAATTTTCCCCGTCCCTTGTCTTTTCTCTGTGCTGTTGTCCCGCTGGTCCCTTCTGCCTCCCTCCCCTCATCCCTGTCTCTCTTATTTATTCCTCCATCTCTCTGTCCCCGGTTGGTTGCGCAATCTCTCCGCTCTCCTCTGTCTACATCATTGTCCTGTTCCCCGTCCCTCTCTTGTTTGCAGCATCCCATTTTCTGGCTTCCCTGTCCCACACCTCTATGTCCCTCTGATACCAGCTGTTCTAATTGCATGTAAATAGACCTTAGTAGTTGTTATCTTGTAACTGCTAGAAGTTATGTGAAGCACGTGCAAGGACGGATAGAGCTTTTTTTGACAGGAAGTTACCCTAAAGTAACAACCACGAGGACGTGTTCGGTCAACGAGGGATAGAACGCTTACTTGACAAAAATAACAACTTAACGTGAACTTTGTCTCGGAATGAGTAGGGGGCACCGACGACCACTCGGAACTCCCGCTCACGTGTAGTATAGTTTCGCAACATTAGTAATACGTAAATGTAGTAAATAGGAGGGATTAGCGTGACACGTATGTAATAGGATGTATGAAATGGGATGTATAAATAGGCTAAGTTTTATATTTGATTTTGCAGTCGATTTGGGGAACTTCCCCCGAGCGTCCGATTCTGCGCACTATCGAATAAAGCAATGTCTCCTTCCTAAATGTGGCCTTTCTGTCTGCATTTCAGAAGTCAGGGAAAAGAAATAACACCTCTGTCCTTCCTCCTGCTTTTCTCTTCCCTTTTCTCCCTCTGTCCGCTGCCTTTGGGCACTGAGCCTCGTAGCCAGCTCACTGCCGGGATTTCTTATGTGCCTTAAGGAACAAACTTCTCCTGCCTCCTCTGTGCCCCTGGCTGTGTTTGCAGCCCCTGGGTGCAGAGCTCCTGGCTGTGCACAGGAGCAGGGCAGGGGGTGATGTGCTGTGGGGCTTTGGCAATGGCCCCTGTTCCCGATGGGCCCCAGCTGGGGCTGGAGCTGGGCAGCCCCAGGTGTGGCCAGTGAGGCTGAGGATGGGGCTGGCCCTGCTGTGTGAAGGGGCTCTAGCTGGAGAGGGGGCTGCCTGGGCATGGCTGCCTGAGGGAGCTGAGGAAGGGGAACTGGCTGAGGAGGGAATCCAAGGGGGTCCCGCACAGGCAGCTGCCTCCCGCAAGAAATGGCCAGTCCCTGCAGTGAGGAAGGATCCCTCCGAGCCGTCCCCAACAGAGCAGACCACCAGCACGTGGTGCTGGGAGCTCGGTGCCCCCGTCAGCTACACGCACGAGCCGCCACGTATTGAGGAAGCCTTGCGGATGAGGAGCATCGAGGTGCGCACTGCGTGCTGCTGAGCGGGCGAGGGTTGCGCAGGCGGCGCTGCGGAGGAGGAAGGGGCAGAGGCAGAGAGAGAAGTGTTGGGGTGGTGATGATACCCCCTGTTTTAATTGTATGTAAATAAACCTTAGTAGTTATTATTATCTTGTAACTGCTAGACGGTACGTGAAACATTTCTTTACGTAAATAGGCCTTAGTAGTCATTATCCTGTAGTTGTCTTTATCTTGTAACTGCTAGAAGTTACACGAAGCATTTGCAGGGACGGGTAGAGCTTTTTTTTAACAAGAACTTATCTTAAAGTAACAACCACAAGGACATGCTCAGTCAACGAGGGATAGAATGCTTACTTGATGAAAATAACAACTCAATGTGAACTTTGTCTCGGAATGAGTAGGGGGCACCTCCCCAAACGACCACAGACGGCCACTCGGGACCCCCGCGCATGCGCAGTGTAGTTCTGCAACGTTAGCAATATGTAAATGCGGTAAATAGGAGGGATTAGCGTGACGTGTGTGTAACAAAAAGAGGATGTACGAAATGGGATGTATAAATAGCCCAAGTTTTATGTTTGACTTTGCACTCGATTTGGGGAACTTCCCCCGAGTGCCCGGTTCTGCGTACTATCGAATAAAGCAATGTCTCCTTCTAAACGAGGCCTTTCTGTCTGCGTTTCAGAAGTCGGGAAAAAAGAAATGATAACGGCGAAGGTCTCCTGGCAGCACCAGGAGCTGTGGCAAGTCACGCATTCTCTCCTGTGTGTCCCAGTCCGCCTCCGCTGCCCTGCCCCAGATCCCTGCCTGTCCCTGCTTCCGTCTCCCTCTCTGCCCGCCCACCTACCTGTCTGGCTCCCCAAAACTTGATACTCTTCTGTCAACTCTGCCCTGTACCCCTTCACCTATTAATTTTTTTCTGTTTCCCTCTCTGTGGCTGCCTCTCCCTATTTTTTATTTCCTCCCTCTGTTCTGTACCCTGTCGCTTTTTAAATTTTCTTTCTATTTTCCTTCTGTCCATCTCCCTGTCCCTATTTTTTATTTCCTGTGTTTCTTGTACCCTGTCGCTTTTAGAATTTTGTTATTATGGTTCTTTCTATCCATCTCCCTGTCCCTGTTTTTTTAATATGCGTGTGTTTCTTGGACCCGATCGCTGTTTAGATTTTCTTTCTATGTTGTCCTCTATCCATCTCCCTGTCCCTATGTTTTAATTCTTGTCTATGTTTCTTGTACTCAGTTGCTTTTTAAAATTCCTTCTACATCTCCCTCTATCTGGCTCCCTTTCTTGATTTTTTTTTTAATTCTTCCCTATATTTCTTGTACCCCATCGCTATTTAATTTCTCTTTCAACAACTCCTTGTATCTGGCTCCCTTTCTTCGGTATACTCTGTCACTTTTAAAATTTTCTTTCAATGTTTCCTTCTATTCTCATCCCTGTTCCTATTTTTTAATTCTTTCCTGTGTTTCTTGTAGCCTGTCGCTTTAAAAAATTTCTTTCTATGTCTCCCTCTGTCCAATTCCCCTTCCCTATTTTTTAATTCCTCCCTCTCTGCCCTGTACCCACTTGCTTTAAAAATTTGCTTTCTACGTCTCCATTTATTTAGTTTCCTCTACTCCGTCAATGTTAGATTTTGTTTCTATGGCTACTTTTATCCAGTTCACTGTCTTTATTTTCTAATTCTCTCCTGCCTGTCCTGTACCCTGTGTCACTTCTTCAATTTTCTTTCTATGTCTACTTTTATCAAGCTCCCTATCCATATGTTTTAATTCTTTCCTGTGTCACGTACCCCATTCTTATTTTTTAATTTAATCTTGTCTTTCCTTAAAGCCGTCGCTTGTTAAATTTTCTATGTCTGCATTTTAGTTCACTGTTGCTATTTTTTAGTTCTTTCCTCTCTTAATCCCTTGGGTTTTAAAACCGTCTACTTTTATCTCGTTCAGTGTCTTTATTTTTAAATTATTTTGTCTTGTTTTTCCTCAGTGCCGTCGCCTTTTCAATTTTCTTTCTACATCTGTTTTAGTTCTCCATCGCTATTTCTTAATTATTTCCCTATTTCCTTAATCATCAGTGCTTTTAAAATTTTCTGTCTACTTTTATTCCGTGTGCTGTCTCTTTTTAAAAATTATTTCTTGTCTTTCCTTAGTGCCCTCACTTTTTAGATTTTCTTCCTGTCTGTTTTAGTTCACTGTCCCTATTTTTTAATTTTCCCCTTTACTTCCCTAAAACTTCTCACTTTTCAAATGTTCTTTCTATGCCTAATTTTATTCCCTTTGCTGTTTTTAAAAAATTATTTCTTGTCTTTCCTTAGCACCCTTGCTTTTTAAATTTTCTTTCTACATCTCTGTTTTAGTTCACTGTCTCTTTTTAAAACTTTGTTCCTTATTTTGTTAATCCCTGTCGCTTTTCAAATTTTCTTTCTACTTTTATGCCGTTTGCTGTCTTTATTTTTAAGTATTTCTTGTCTTTCCTTAGTGCCCTCACTACTTAGATTTTCTTTCCACGTCTCTGTTTTAGTTCACCATCGCTTCTTTTTAATTTTTTCCGTTTATTTCCCTAATCCCCTTTGCTTTTAAATTTTTCTACTTTTATCCCGTTCACTGTCTTTGTATTGCGGTCTTTTCTTTTCATTATTTCTTGTCTTTCCACAGCGCTGTCGCTTTTAAAGTGTTCTTTCTACATCTGTTTTAGTTTGCTGTCCCTATTTTTTAGGTTTTTCCTCTATTTCCCTAACGCCCATCACTTTTAAACCGTTGTCCTGGTTTTGTCTGGGACAGTTAATTTTCTTCTTAGTAGCTGGTACAGTGCTGTGTCTTGGATTTAGCGTGAGAATAATGTCGATAACACGCTGATGTTTTAGTTGTCGCTAAGTAGCGCTTATCCTAAGTCAAGGATTTTTCAATTTCCCGTGCTCTGCCAGCAAGCAGGCGGCGTACAAGAAGCTGGGAGGGAGCATAGCCGGGACAGCTGACCCGAACTAATATCCGAAGGGATATTCCATACCATAGAATGTCACGCTCAGTATATAAATTGGGGGGAGTTGGCCGCGAGGGGCGGATCGCTGCCGGGGCATCGGTCAGCGGGCGGTGAGCAATTGCATTGTGCATCGCTGTTTTTTTCCCTTGGGTTTTATTTCTTTTTTTTCTTTTTTTGGTTATATTCCTGTTCGTTACAATTATTATTATAATAATGAATATATGAATGAATGAATGCTTTTTTTTTTTTCTTTTCTCTCGGTTCATCCCGAGGCTTTAGAGGGTCTCCTCGGCACGCTTTTATCTCCGGAGCGTAATTTGTACCCCTCTCGGTTTGTCAGAACCTCTTCCTCACAGCAGTCTTTTTGTCCTCCCCTCCATCTCGTTTCCCTCCAGCGGGTCAGCGTCTCCCTCACGACACCCGTGCTCTGTTCAAATCCCCTCCCGAGTACCTTTGTGTCCTCGAGCACCATCTGTCTCTCCGGCCACCTCAGCGCCCCTCTATTTCCGTCACGACGCTGCCTGCGAGCGTCCTTGCGTTCCACGGCCATCCTTTAGTTCTGCAGCAGGCTTTGTATCTTTCTTATTCAGAGACAACTCTTCCTCGGGCTTTCATTGTGCCCCAGAGCACTCTTGCCTTCCCCTCTGCCATGTCGGATGCCTCCGTTCGGTCCCCGGTCCCCTAAGGACATCTGTACTCTGTTCAGATCCCCTCCCGAGTACCTCATTGTGTCAGCAATCCTTTGTTTGTCTCTATGTCCACGTTCCCCCCACCCTCCGGAGCCCTCTCGTTCCCATCACGACGCTTCCCGAGACCGTCCTCGTGCCCACGGCACCTTTGGAGCTCTGCTGCCCTCTTTGTATCTCTTATTCAGACAGAACCCTTCCTCATGCTTGCTCTGTGCCCCAGAGCTCTCTTACCTTGTTCGCTGCCATCTAGGATGTCTCCATTCAGTCGCTCATCCCCTGAGGACATCTGTACATCGCGGGGACACCTTCTTCAGGTTTGCATTGTGTCCCAGAGCCTTCTGTCTCTCTTCGACTCTCAGCACCCTCCTTATCCCGTCATCACGCCTCCCGAGGCCGTCCTCGTGCCCCACAGCCCTCTGTTCGGTCCCTGGTCCCCTGAGGACACCTGTAGTCTGTTCAAATCCCCTCTCGACTTCTTCATCACGTTCTCGAGCCTTCTTCTGTCTGTCCCTCTCGGAACCCCTCTGCTACTGTCACGATGCCTCCCGAGGTCTTAGATGTTCCCCGCAGCACACTTTTAGCTCTGTAAGCCTCCTTTGGACTCGTTTTGTCGCAATCGCGCCTCTCCCAAGATCTCCGTTCCCAAATAAGCGCATTCTTTTTCTCCTCTATGCCAGCTAGGATGCCTCCCGAGACCTTCCTTGCGCTCCACAGCGCTTTGGTAACAGTTTGCCTCCCTTTCAATCTCTCTTATCCCTCCGAGCCTTTCACGACCCCTCTGCTCCCAGTCACCGTGCCTCTTCAGACACCTTCTTTGCGTACCACAGCCCTGTTTTAGCTCTGCAGCGGACTTTGATCCTCTCGCATTCCCTCAGAAACCCATCCGTGGGCTTGTTTGCACCCCAGAGCGCTCTTATCGTCCCCTCTGCCGTCTAGGGTGCCTCCATTCGGTCCCTGGACTCCCAGGACACTCTGTTCAAATCCCCTCCAGACTTCCTCCTTGTGTCCCTGAGCCTTCTTTGGTGTCTTTGGCCCAATCGGGACCCCTCTAATGGTGTCACGATGCCTGTCGATGCCTTCGAGGTCGCCCTTAGCACACTTTTAGCTTTGTAGCGAACCGCGCACCCCTCTTGTTGCCTCAGAAGACTTCCCGAGCCCATATCTGTCACCCAGCCCGGTCATTCTGTCCTCTCTTCCATCTCGCCGTGCCTCTCTTTGTTCCCTGGCCCTCCGATGACACGTTTACTCGGTTCAGATCCCCTCTGGATTTAATCGTTGTGTCTCCAATCCTTTTTTCTGTCTCTCTGGCTCCCTCGGGACATTTCTTCTCCCGGTCACGATGCCTCCCGAGACCTTCCTCGTGCTCCACATCCATCTTGTAGCGCTTTAGGTGGGGCCATCTTTGAGCCGCAGAACACTCATTTGTCCTCTACGCTGTCTAGGATTCCCGCGTTCAGTCCCCGGCCACCCGAGACCATCTGTACTCTGCTCGGATGATCACCCGAGTTCCTCCTTGTCGTCCCCAAGCCTTCTTTTGCCCGTCAGCCCCCCTCAACACCCCTCTCCTCACAGTCACGATGCCTCCCGAGACCTTCCTCGATCTCCACAGCACCTTGTAGCACTTTATCTTCCCTTCTATTTCTCTTGTTCCATGAAAGCCTCCCTTCTTTCTTTGCTACGCAGCGCTCCTTTGTCTTTCTCTCTGCCATCGAGGGTGTCTCCGTTCGGTTCCTCTCCCATTCAGTCATCTGTAGTTTGCCTAGACGCCCTCCTGAGACTCCAAGGCCCTCGCTGTGTCTCCAAGCCTTTTTTTTCTTACCCTGCCCCCTCCTAATTCCTCTACTCTCTATAACAATGTCATCTGAGTCCTTTCTTGTACCCCACAGCACTCTTGTAGCACTTTAGCTCCCTTTCGATTTTATTTTTTTGTGCTCTTCAGAGCGCTCTTATCTTACTCTTATGCCATTTAGGATGCCTTCGTTCAGCCCCCAGCCCCGTGACAACATCTGTACTTTGTTGAAATCCCCTTCAGAGCTCCTCATTGTTACCTCTGAGGCTTCTTTGGTCTCTCGGGCCCCCTCGGGACTCCTCCGCTCCCTTTGCCGAGCTCTCGTGAAACATCCCTATGTTTTAGCTCGGGAGGGCACTTTGCACCCCTCTCTTCCCTCAGAACCCTTCCCGAGTCTGCATCTGTTACCCCAGTCGGTCTTTCTGTCCTCTCATCTCTTTGGTGCGCCTCCATTCGGTCCCCGGTCCCCTGAGGACACCTGTACTTTGTTCAATTCCCTTTTGAGCTCACTGCATCCCTGAGACTTCTTTGGTCTCTCTGGCCCCTTTGGGATCTCTCTAATCCCTGCGACGATGCCTCATGTTCTGTCAGAACCTTTTCCGACGCCATCTTTGTGCTCCGAGGAGTCTTTTTGTTTTCCGTCTTATAGTATGTTTCTGTTTGGTAGCTGGTACCCCAAAGATGTCTCTCATCAGCTCAGATCTCCTCTTGAGTTTTTCAGAGAAGGCAACGGCCTTCACCTATATTTATGGACACATCTCCCGTGGTGGTTTTTGTTCTGTTTTGCAATTTGTTTTTGTTCTAGCTACTTAGGTGTCAATTAGACTGCTTCATGCAGTGTCTGATACATTTCTTGTTTTTCCATGGTTTTTTGGTGTTTTCTGTCCTTTGGGACTCATCTAGTTCTCTTAAGGGAGTCATTTGGAGAGACCGTCGAGGTGACTCTGAATCATCGGCAATTTACAGTAAATAATTTACTTTGCAACCGGAGATATTTTTGAGAAGGGATTCTTACGTGATCTAGTTCTGCTTTGTCATTCGGTCCTACCCAGAACGTAGCGCTGGTAGCCGTTAGGCAGCACGCGTGGTCTTGCTAGAAACGAAGTGTAACCCCATAGCATTTTGGTTTTTTAATAGGAAACTAAAGCGCATGATTTTTGATAATAATATCGTTACTGCATTTCACGAACTAATTTCCTACGTAGCTTAGTACAACACCTATCTTTTTCTATCTACGCCCCAGGAAAATTAAGTTTAAATGCTTACCCGGTCACGTTGTTGATGCGATAGATGTAGTCGTAGTAAAAGAGCAGGTATTGACATTTCCAGTAAGGGTCGCTTTTTCTCTGTTCGGTGCTTTACACGCTGTAAACTGAAGGCAGATGAGAAAACTCCCTGCTGCTCCTCCGGCCACATTTATGCCTTCTGGTGGTTCACCCCTCCCCTTTCCCAGGTGACTGTGGGAAGGGTGGTGGGCGGGGCCCGGGGTATATGAGCCACAGGCCTCCCCTCAGGGAGCTCAGTCTGCTCCTGGGCTTCTGTGGGGTCAGTGCTCTGCTGTTGCTTCAGTCGGTTACAGCTTTTGAGCTGGCTAAGCTGTTTGGGCAGATGCGTTTTGACATTTAGGGAAGCAGAGGTGTCTGAGGTAAGAGCTTCAGGACAAGCTGAGGTTAAGCAGCATATACAGCGGAAAGTATACTTGTATGCAGCTTTTTTTTGTTTCAGGTCAGTAATTTTGTATTGAGTGTTCAGGGGTGGCAAGGTGGTTTAATAGGATGCAATTTCTTTTTATTCTAGGTGCACTGCATTTTCCTGGAATTCCTGGCTCTACTGAAGATGGAACCCTG
>NW_026114273.1:0-14484 GCF_018139145.2 Gymnogyps californianus | reverse complement strand
CATTACAATACCAAATATATTACAACTCGTACAATACAACACAATGCATACCATCCAATAGACCACACTATACAGTACATGAAATACAATACATGAAACACAATACAAAAAACAATACATACAATGCGATACAAAATACAAAACAACAATACAAATGCAACACACGACACAGAAAGCAAAAAACAATACAAAATACAGGATTATTCAAGCAATACAATACATACAATAAATAACATACCATACAATACGATACATACAAGACAATGTTATACCACGCAATACACACAGCACACAATACAAAAGAAACTACAGTACAATACATACAGTACAAAATACAATGCAAAAAACAACACATAAAATACAATACCTTCAGTACAAAATACAACACCAAGTAAAAAATACAATACAATACAAACAATACAATACGATCCATCCAATACGTTACATACAATACAATGCAATACCACACCTACAATAATAATACACACCGTACAATAAACAGCGTACGATCCACTACATACAGTACAGTACACAACAAAACATAACAAAAAACACACTATAATACTACACATGCCGTACAACACAATACAATAAATACCATACCGTACTCTACGTGCATTAAAACAGTACTCCACGTACAATACAATAGATACAACACGACGCAGCACCTACGATACACTGCAATACACACGACGCATACGATACAATACGATACACGCGATACAATACGAAACATGCAATGCCGTACATACAATACCATACATTACGTAACATACGTTACGAAATGCAATACACGCCAAACATACAATGCATAAAATACGATAACTATCATACCGTACAATCAAACGCAACACCTACAACACATACAAGGAAACCCAAGACAAAATACAATCCATACAACAATACAAAATGCGCTAAAATACAAACAAGAAAACACAATACATACAATATAATACAAAATACCTTACAATACCAAGTACATTACAAACCATACAACACAACACATACAAGAAATAGCATGCCATTCAATACAGAAAAGACGATACAGAAAACAAAATACAAATAAAATACAAAAATACATACAATACAAAATGTAATACAACACATACCACACAAATACAGTACCGTACCAACAAGACAAGACATACAATACAATACAATACTATACAATCAATACGATACGATACATGCGATAAATGTCACACCATACAATACAAACCATACAAAACAAAATACAGTACAGTACAAAACATACAACGCAAAACAAAATACGTGCAATACGTACAATACAAAATGCAAAATAAAATACAAAAAGCAATACAAAATACAAAACATTATGCAACGCAAAGGATACAATACGATAAATACCATGCCGTATAATACATACAAATACACACTACAATACAAAGAACAAGACACAACACAAAACAAGCTAAAATACAATACAACACATACAATACCTACAACACAATACCTACAAGACAATGCAAGACAAAACGCAATACAATACATAAAGTACAATGCAATAAAAAATACAACAAAATACATACCACACAATATATAACAAACCATACAATACAAACCATACAATACTGTACAAACTACAGTACAATACAAAGAACAATACAAAACACATTATCAGACAAAATACATCAGAATACATACAATCGAATACAACACAATATATACAACACAAAAAATGCCGTACATAAAATACGATACTTGAAATACAAGACAGACAATACATACAATGCATTACAAACAATGCAACAGAAAATAGAAGGCATTCCACACCAAACTACAATACTATACACACAATGCATAAAATACAACGCAAAATACAACACAGAATACAAGAGACAATACAACAAATACCAAACCATACAATACAAACAACACATACAACACAAAATGCAATCCAGTACAAAATACAGACAATACAATACAGTACCTACCGCAGAATACACCCCATACCAGACAACATAATACACAGAACACACAACACAGTAAAATACACAATCCAATACAAAATACAGAATGCAACATACAAAATGCAAGATACAACACAAAATGCAATACACAATAAAACAGAAACTACAATACAACAGAATACATTACATAATACGATAAAAAAACACACGATACAATACATACAATAAATAGCATACGTTGCCATACAACACATACAGTACAATAAATACCATACCGTACAACACAACACATACGATGCATTCGATACATACAATACAAACTACAAT
This sequence comes from Gymnogyps californianus, assembly GCF_018139145.2. Lineage (NCBI taxonomy): Eukaryota > Metazoa > Chordata > Aves > Accipitriformes > Cathartidae > Gymnogyps > Gymnogyps californianus. The sequence goes on along the minus strand of NW_026114273.1, from coordinate 12,226 downwards.
ACGTTACAAAACACAAAGAATACAAAGCCCAAACAATACAACAGAATACACACAATACCATAAATACCATACCACACAATAAAAGACAACACATACAATACAATACATACAGTTCAATAACTACAGATACAAGACAAAACAAACTACAGTACAATACCGTACACGCTCTACAATACTTAGCCTATGTATGTATGCCCCACCGCAGCGGCCCGACGAATACCGCCAAGAGGAGCCAGGCAACGCGACAAAGGGCTCCAAGAGGAGATGGAGGGCACGCTGAAAGGCTCCCCCGGGCTGGCGCCCTGAAGGGCTCCAAGAAGAGCCGGGCGTTGTGATGAAGGGCTCCTCCGGGGCGGGGCGATGAAGGGCTCCTCCGGTGCAGCGCGATCAAGGGCTGCTCCGTGGCAAAGATGATGATGAACTCCTCTGGGGAGGCGCGGTAAAAGGGCTCCTCCGGCGCGGTGCAGTGAAGGCTCCTCCGGGGCTCAGCGATGAGGGGCTGCAAGGAGAACCGCGTGGCGTGATGAGCAGCTCCTCCGGGGTGGCGCGGTGCGATGCTGAAGGGCTCCTCTGGGAAGGGATGATGATGGGCTCCTCCGATGCGGCGTGGTGAAGGGCTCCTCCGGGGTGGCGTGGTGAAGGGCTCCTCTCGGGCGGCGCGACGAGGGGCTACGAGAAAAGCCACGCAGCATGATGAAGAGCTCCTCTGCAGCGGCACGGTGAAAGGCCTCCTCCTGGGTGGTGTGGTGAAAGGGATGCAAGAAGAGCTGGGCAGCACTGACAAGAGCTCCTCCGGCACAGCCATGTCCATGGGCTCCTCCGGTGTGGCGCAATGATGATGGACTCCTCCGGGGCAGGGATGATGAGGGGCTCCTCCGGCGCGGCACGACGACAGGCTCCTCTGAGGGCTGCTCTGGGGCGGCACAAGGAAGGGCTGCAAGAAGAACCGTGCGATGCGATGAAGGGCTCCTCTGGGGTGGGGCGGTGCAAAAGGGCTCCTCCGGGGCAGCGTGGTGAAGGGCTGCGCGGTGAAAGGGCTCCAAGAAGAACCAGGCAGCATGGTGAAGGGCTCCTCTGGGGCACAGTGATGGTGAAGGGCTGCTTTGGGGCGGTGCGATGAGGGGCTGTAAGAAGAACCGCGTGGCGTGATGAGCAGCTCCTCCGGGGTGGCGCGGTGCGATGCTGAAGGGCTCCTCTGGGGAAGGGATGATGATGGGCTCCTCCGATGCGGCGTGGTGAAGGGCTCCTCTGGGACGGCGCGGTGAAGGGCTCCTCTCGGGCGGCGCGATGAGGGGCTGCTTCGGGGAGGCGTGGTGAAAGGGCTCCTCAGGCACCGCAGGTGAAGGGCTCCTCCGCAGCGGCGGGGATGATGATGGGCTCCTCCGGCGCAGCGCAATGATGATGGGCTCCCCGGGGCGTCACGCTAAAGGGCTCCCTGGGGTGGCGCGACGAAAGGGCTCCTCCACGCAAGGCGATGAAGGGCTGCTCCGGGCTGGCGCGGTGAAGGGCTCCGCTGTGGCAAGGATAATGATGGGCTCCTCCGGCACAGCACGATGATGATGGGCTCCTCCGGAGTGGCGCGATGAGGGGCTCCAATGGGTCGGCACGACAAAGGGCTCCTCCAGGGCGGCGATGATGATGGGCTGCTCCGTGGCAACAACGACGATGGACTCCTCCGGAGTGGCGATGATGAGGGGCTGCTCCGTGGCAACAACGACGATGGACTCCTCCGGGGCGGCGATGATGATGGGCTGCTCCGTGGCAACAACGATGATGGGCTCCTCCGGGGCGGCGCGGCGCAGGCCTCTTCCGGCGCGCCGCAATGAAGGGCTGCTCCGGCGACACGCAGTGAAACAGCTCCTCAGGCGCAGCATGGTGAAGGGCTCCTCCGCAACAGGGATGATGATGGCCTCCTCCGGGGCGAGGCTGACGATGAGCTCCTTCGGGGCGGCGCGATGAGCGGCTCCTCTGGATAGGGAATGACGATGGGCTCCTCTGGAGCGCTGCGATGAGGGGCTCCCTCGCTACCCTACAAAACAAACCACACTACAGTACAAGACATAGAATGCAACAGATACAATACATACAATACGATACCTACGATAAATGTCATACCATACACTACATACAGTACACAATACAAAATACAGTACAATACAAAACATACAATGCAAAACAAAATACATACAATACGTACAATACGTACGATACAAAATATGAAATCAAATGCAAAATGCAATACAAAACATTATGCAATACAAACGACACAATACGACAAATACCATACCATATATACAATACATGCTACAACACAAATAACAAGACACAGTACAAAACAAACTAAAATACAACACAATACATACTACACAATAAAACACCATACCCCACAATCAAAGACGACACACACGATGCATAAAACATACAATACAATACATACAGTTCAATAACTACAGATCAATACATACAGCAAAATACAAAACGTAATACAATACACAACACAACAGACAAAACAAACTACAGTACAATACCGTACACGCTCTACAATACTTAGCCTATGTATGTATGCCCCCCACCGCAGCGGCCCGACGAATACCGCCAAGAGGAGCCAGGCAACGCGACAAAGGGCTCCAAGAGGAGATGGAGGGCACGCTGAAAGACTCCCCCGGGGCGGCACGCTAAAGGGCTCCAAGAAGAGCCGGGCGTTGTGACGAAGGGCTCCTCCGGGGTGGGGCGATCAAGGGCTCCTCCGGCGCAGCGCGATCAAGGGCTGCCCCGTGGCAAGGACGATGATGGACTCACTCGGGGCGGCGCGATGAAGAGCTCCTCCGGGGAGGCGCGGTGAAAGGGCTCCTCCGGCGCAGCGCGGTGAAAGGCCTCCTCCGCGGTGGGGATGATCAGGGCCTCCTCCGGCGCGGCGCGGTGAAAGGCCTCCTCCGCGGTGGGGATGATCAGGGGCTCCTCCGGCGCGGCGCGGCGCAATGGTCAGGGGCTCCTCTGGAGGGGGAATGATCAGGGGCTCCTCTCGAGCGGCGCGATGAGGGGCTCCGCCAGCGAGCCCCTCAGTACCATACAAAACAAACTACAGTACAGTACAATACAGAGAACGCAATACATAGAATAAAATACAACACAATGAACACCATAACATACCATACAGGACAACGCAACACGTGCAACGCAACACACACCCTATAATACAACCCATACAACATAATACAATACAAAATAAAACACGTACGATACAATGCCTACAATACAATAAATACCGTACCGTACAATACAACACAATTACAATACATACGAGGAAACCCAACACAAAATACAACACATACAATACAATACGTACCGTACAACGCACACCAAACCATACAACACAAACCATACAATGCAAGCCATGTAAGACATTACTATACAAACTACATTACAATACATACAACACTACACATACTATACAATACAAAAGACATTACAATACCAAATATATTACAACTCGTACAATACAACACAATGCATACCATCCAATAGACCACACTATACAGTACATGAAATACAATACATGAACAAATACAAAAACAATACATACAATGCGATACAAAATACAAAACAACAATACAAATGCAACACACGACACAGAAAGCAAAAACAATACAAAATACAGGATTATTCAAGCAATACAATACATACAATAAATAACATACCATACAATACGATACATACAAGACAATGTTATACCACGCAATACACACAGCACACAATACAAAAGAAACTACAGTACAATACATACAGTACAAAATACAATGCAAAAACAACACATAAAATACAATACCTTCAGTACAAAATACAACACCAAGTAAAAAATACAATACAATACAAACAATACAATACGATCCATCCAATACGTTACATACAATACAATGCAATACCACACCTACAATAATAATACACACCGTACAATAAACAGCGTACGATCCACTACATACAGTACAGTACACAACAAAACATAACAAAAAACACACTATAATACTACACATGCCGTACAACACAATACAATAAATACCATACCGTACTCTACGTGCATTAAAACAGTACTCCACGTACAATACAATAGATACAACACGACGCAGCACCTACGATACACTGCAATACACACGACGCATACGATACAATACGATACACGCGATACAATACGAAACATGCAATGCCGTACATACAATACCATACATTACGTAACATACGTTACGAAATGCAATACACGCCAAACATACAATGCATAAAAATACGATAACTATCATACCGTACAATCAAACGCAACACCTACAACACATACAAGGAAACCCAAGACAAAATACAATCCATACAACAATACAAAATGCGCTAAAATACAAACAAGAAAACACAATACATACAATATAATACAAAATACCTTACAATACCAAGTACATTACAAACCATACAACACAACATACAAGAAATAGCATGCCATTCAATACAGAAAAGACGATACAGAAAACAAAATACAAATAAAATACAAAAATACATACAATACAAATGTAATACAACACATACCACACAAAATACAGTACCGTACCAACAAGACAAGACATACAATATACAATACTATACAATCAATACGATACGATACATGCGATAAATGTCACACCATACATACAAACCATACAAAACAAAATACAGTACAGTACAAAACATACAACGCAAAACAAAATACGTGCAATACGTACAATACAAAATGCAAAATAAAATACAAAAAGCAATACAAAATACAAAACATTATGCAACGCAAAGGATACAATACGATAAATACCATGCCGTATAATACATACAAATACACACTACAATACAAAGAACAAGACACAACACAAAACAAGCTAAAATACAATACAACACATACAATACCTACAACACAATACCTACAAGACAATGCAAGACAAAACGCAATACAATACATAAAGTACAATGCAATAAAAAATACAACAAATACATACCACACAATATATAACAAACCATACAATACAAACCATACAATACTGTACAAACTACAGTACAATACAAAGAACAATACAAAACACATTATCAGACAAAATACATCAGAATACATACAATCGAATACAACACAATATATACAACACAAAAAATGCCGTACATAAAATACGATACTTGAAATACAAGACAGACAATACATACAATGCATTACAAACAATGCAACAGAAAATAGAAGGCATTCCACACCAAACTACAATACTATACACACAATGCATAAAATACAACGCAAAATACAACACAGAATACAAGAGACAATACAACAAATACCAAACCATACAATACAAAACAACACATACAACACAAAATGCAATCCAGTACAAAATACAGACAATACAATACAGTACCTACCGCAGAATACACCCCATACCAGACAACATAATACACAGAACACACAACACAGTAAAATACACAATCCAATACAAAATACAGAATGCAACATACAAAATGCAAGATACAACACAAAATGCAATACACAATAAAACAGAAACTACAATACAACAGAATACATTACATAATACGATAAAAAAACACACGATACAATACATACAATAAATAGCATACGTTGCCATACAACACATACAGTACAATAAATACCATACCGTACAACACAACACATACGATGCATTCGATACATACAATACAAACTACAATACGTTACAAAACACAAAGAATACAAAGCCCAAACAATACAACAGAATACACACAATACCATAAATACCATACCACACAATAAAAGACAACACATACAATACAATACATACAGTTCAATAACTACAGATACAAGACAAAACAAACTACAGTACAATACCGTACACGCTCTACAATACTTAGCCTATGTATGTATGCCCCCCGCAGCGGCCCGACGAATACCGCCAAGAGGAGCCAGGCAACGCGACAAAGGGCTCCAAGAGGAGATGGAGGGCACGCTGAAAGGCTCCCCCGGGCTGGCGCCCTGAAGGGCTCCAAGAAGAGCCGGGCGTTGTGATGAAGGGCTCCTCCGGGGCGGGGCGATGAAGGGCTCCTCCGGTGCAGCGCGATCAAGGGCTGCTCCGTGGCAAAGATGATGATGAACTCCTCTGGGGAGGCGCGGTAAAAGGGCTCCTCCGGCGCGGTGCAGTGAAGGCTCCTCCGGGGCTCAGCGATGAGGGGCTGCAAGGAGAACCGCGTGGCGTGATGAGCAGCTCCTCCGGGGTGGCGCGGTGCGATGCTGAAGGGCTCCTCTGGGGAAGGGATGATGATGGGCTCCTCCGATGCGGCGTGGTGAAGGGCTCCTCCGGGGTGGCGTGGTGAAGGGCTCCTCTCGGGCGGCGCGACGAGGGGCTACGAGAAAAGCCACGCAGCATGATGAAGAGCTCCTCTGCAGCGGCACGGTGAAAGGCCTCCTCCTGGGTGGTGTGGTGAAAGGGATGCAAGAAGAGCTGGGCAGCACTGACAAGAGCTCCTCCGGCACAGCCATGTCCATGGGCTCCTCCGGTGTGGCGCAATGATGATGGACTCCTCCGGGGCAGGGATGATGAGGGGCTCCTCCGGCGCGGCACGACGACAGGCTCCTCTGAGGGGCTGCTCTGGGGCGGCACAAGGAAGGGCTGCAAGAAGAACCGTGCGATGCGATGAAGGGCTCCTCTGGGGTGGGGCGGTGCAAAAGGGCTCCTCCGGGGCAGCGTGGTGAAGGGCTGCGCGGTGAAAGGGCTCCAAGAAGAACCAGGCAGCATGGTGAAGGGCTCCTCTGGGGCACAGTGATGGTGAAGGGCTGCTTTGGGGCGGTGCGATGAGGGGCTGTAAGAAGAACCGCGTGGCGTGATGAGCAGCTCCTCCGGGGTGGCGCGGTGCGATGCTGAAGGGCTCCTCTGGGGAAGGGATGATGATGGGCTCCTCCGATGCGGCGTGGTGAAGGGCTCCTCTGGGACGGCGCGGTGAAGGGCTCCTCTCGGGCGGCGCGATGAGGGGCTGCTTCGGGGAGGCGTGGTGAAAGGGCTCCTCAGGCACCGCAGGTGAAGGGCTCCTCCGCAGCGGCGGGGATGATGATGGGCTCCTCCGGCGCAGCGCAATGATGATGGGCTCCCCCGGGGCGTCACGCTAAAGGGCTCCCCTGGGGTGGCGCGACGAAAGGGCTCCTCCACGCAAGGCGATGAAGGGCTGCTCCGGGCTGGCGCGGTGAAGGGCTCCGCTGTGGCAAGGATAATGATGGGCTCCTCCGGCACAGCACGATGATGATGGGCTCCTCCGGAGTGGCGCGATGAGGGGCTCCAATGGGTCGGCACGACAAAGGGCTCCTCCAGGGCGGCGATGATGATGGGCTGCTCCGTGGCAACAACGACGATGGACTCCTCCGGAGTGGCGATGATGAGGGGCTGCTCCGTGGCAACAACGACGATGGACTCCTCCGGGGCGGCGATGATGATGGGCTGCTCCGTGGCAACAACGATGATGGGCTCCTCCGGGGCGGCGCGGCGCAGGCCTCTTCCGGCGCGCCGCAATGAAGGGCTGCTCCGGCGACACGCAGTGAAACAGCTCCTCAGGCGCAGCATGGTGAAGGGCTCCTCCGCAACAGGGATGATGATGGCCTCCTCCGGGGCGAGGCTGACGATGAGCTCCTTCGGGGCGGCGCGATGAGCGGCTCCTCTGGATAGGGAATGACGATGGGCTCCTCTGGAGCGCTGCGATGAGGGGCTCCCTCGCTACCCTACAAACAAACCACACTACAGTACAAGACATAGAATGCAACAGATACAATACATACAATACGATACCTACGATAAATGTCATACCATACACTACATACAGTACACAATACAAAATACAGTACAATACAAACATACAATGCAAAACAAAATACATACAATACGTACAATACGTACGATACAAAATATGAAATCAAATGCAAAATGCAATACAAAACATTATGCAATACAAACGACACAATACGACAAATACCATACCATATATACAATACATGCTACAACACAAATAACAAGACACAGTACAAAACAAACTAAAATACAACACAATACATACTACACAATAAAACACCATACCCCACAATCAAAGACGACACACACGATGCATAAAATACATACAATACAATACATACAGTTCAATAACTACAGATCAATACATACAGCAAAATACAAAACGTAATACAATACACAACAAACAGACAAAACAAACTACAGTACAATACCGTACACGCTCTACAATACTTAGCCTATGTATGTATGCCCCCACCGCAGCGGCCCGACGAATACCGCCAAGAGGAGCCAGGCAACGCGACAAAGGGCTCCAAGAGGAGATGGAGGGCACGCTGAAAGACTCCCCGGGGCGGCACGCTAAAGGGCTCCAAGAAGAGCCGGGCGTTGTGACGAAGGGCTCCTCCGGGGTGGGGCGATCAAGGGCTCCTCCGGCGCAGCGCGATCAAGGGCTGCCCCGTGGCAAGGACGATGATGGACTCACTCGGGGCGGCGCGATGAAGAGCTCCTCCGGGGAGGCGCGGTGAAAGGGCTCCTCCGGCGCAGCGCGGTGAAAGGCCTCCTCCGCGGTGGGGATGATCAGGGCCTCCTCCGGCGCGGCGCGGTGAAAGGCCTCCTCCGCGGTGGGGATGATCAGGGGCTCCTCCGGCGCGGCGCGGCGCAATGGTCAGGGCTCCTCTGGAGGGGAATGACAGGGGCTCCTCTCGAGCGGCGCGATGAGGGGCTCCGCCAGCGAGCCCTCAGTACCATACAAACAAACTACAGTACAGTACAATACAGAGAACGCAATACATAGAATAAAATACAACACAATGAACACCATAACATACCATACAGGACAACGCAACACGTGCAACGCAACACACACCCTATAATACAACCCATACAACATAATACAATACAAATAAAACACGTACGATACAATGCCTACAATACAATAAATACCGTACCGTACAATACAACACAACAATTACAATACATACGAGGAAACCCAACACAAAATACAACACATACAATACAATACGTACCGTACAACGCACACCAAACCATACAACACAAACCATACAATGCAAGCCATGTAAGACATTACTATACAAACTACATTACAATACATACAACACTACACATACTATACAATACAAAAGACATTACAATACCAAATATATTACAACTCGTACAATACAACACAATGCATACCATCCAATAGACCACACTATACAGTACATGAAATACAATACATGAAACACAATACAAAAACAATACATACAATGCGATACAAAATACAACAACAATACAAATGCAACACACGACACAGAAAGCAAAAAACATACAAAATACAGGATTATTCAAGCAATACAATACATACAATAAAAATACCATACAATACGATACATACAAGACAATGTTATACCACGCAATACACACAGCACACAATACAAAAGAAACTACAGTACAATACATACAGTACAAAATACAATGCAAAAACAACACATAAAATACAATACCTTCAGTACAAATACAACACCAAGTAAAAATACAATACAATACAAACAATACAATACGATCCATCCAATACGTTACATACAATACAATGCAATACCACACCTACAATAATAATACACACCGTACAATAAACAGCGTACGATCCACTACATACAGTACAGTACACAACAAAACATAACAAAAAACACTATAATACTAACATGCCGTACAACACAATACAATAAATACCATACCGTACTCTACGTGCATTAAAACAGTACTCCACGTACAATACAATAGATACAACACGACGCAGCACCTACGATACACTGCAATACACACGACGCATACGATACAATACGATACACGCGATACAATACGAAACATGCAATGCCGTACATACAATACCATACATTACGTAACATACGTTACGAAATGCAATACACGCCAAACATACAATGCATAAAAATACGATAACTATCATACCGTACAATCAAACGCAACACCTACAACACATACAAGGAAACCCAAGACAAAATACAATCCATACAACAATACAAAATGCGCTAAAATACAAACAAGAAAACACAATACATACATATAATACAAATACCTTACAATACCAAGTACATTACAAACCATACAACACAACACTACAAGAAATAGCATGCCATTCAATACAGAAAAGACGATACAGAAAACAAAATACAAATAAAATACAAAAATACATACAATACAAAATGTAATACAACACATACCACACAAAATACAGTACCGTACCAACAAGACAAGACATACAATACAATACAATACTATACAATCAATACGATACGATACATGCGATAAATGTCACACCATACAATACAAACCATACAAAAAAATACAGTACAGTACAAAACATACAACGCAAAACAAAATACGTGCAATACGTACAATACAAAATGCAAAATAAAATACAAAAAGCAATACAAAATACAAAACATTATGCAACGCAAAGGATACAATACGATAAATACCATGCCGTATAATACATACAAATACACACTACAATACAAAGAACAAGACACAAACAAAACAAGCTAAATACAATACAACACATACAATACCTACAACACAATACCTACAAGACAATGCAAGACAAAACGCAATACAATACATAAAGTACAATGCAATAAAAAATACAACAAAATACATACCACACAATATATAACAAACCATACAATACAAACCATACAATACTGTACAAACTACAGTACAATACAAAGAACAATACAAAACACATTATCAGACAAAATACATCAGAATACATACAATCGAATACAACACAATATATACAACACAAAAAATGCCGTACATAAAATACGATACTTGAAATACAAGACAGACAATACATACAATGCATTACAAACAATGCAACAGAAAATAGAAGGCATTCCACACCAAACTACAATACTATACACACAATGCATAAAATACAACGCAAAATACAACACAGAATACAAGAGACAATACAACAAATACCAAACCATACAATACAAACAACACATACAACACAAAATGCAATCCAGTACAAAATACAGACAATACAATACAGTACCTACCGCAGAATACACCCCATACCAGACAACATAATACACAGAACACACAACACAGTAAAATACACAATCCAATACAAAATACAGAATGCAACATACAAAATGCAAGATACAACACAAAATGCAATACACAATAAAACAGAAACTACAATACAACAGAATACATTACATAATACGATAAAAACACACGATACAATACATACAATAAATAGCATACGTTGCCATACAACATACAGTACAATAAATACCATACCGTACAACACAACACATACGATGCATTCGATACATACAATACAAACTACAATACGTTACAAAACACAAAGAATACAAAGCCCAAACAATACAACAGAATACACACAATACCATAAATACCATACCACACAATAAAAGACAACACATACAATACAATACATACAGTTCAATAACTACAGATACAAGACAAAACAAACTACAGTACAATACCGTACACGCTCTACAATACTTAGCCTATGTATGTATGCCCCCACCGCAGCGGCCCGACGAATACCGCCAAGAGGAGCCAGGCAACGCGACAAAGGGCTCCAAGAGGAGATGGAGGGCACGCTGAAAGGCTCCCCCGGGCTGGCGCCCTGAAGGGCTCCAAGAAGAGCCGGGCGTTGTGATGAAGGGCTCCTCCGGGGCGGGGCGATGAAGGGCTCCTCCGGTGCAGCGCGATCAAGGGCTGCTCCGTGGCAAAGATGATGATGAACTCCTCTGGGGAGGCGCGGTAAAAGGGCTCCTCCGGCGCGGTGCAGTGAAGGCTCCTCCGGGGCTCAGCGATGAGGGGCTGCAAGGAGAACCGCGTGGCGTGATGAGCAGCTCCTCCGGGGTGGCGCGGTGCGATGCTGAAGGGCTCCTCTGGGGAAGGGATGATGATGGGCTCCTCCGATGCGGCGTGGTGAAGGGCTCCTCCGGGGTGGCGTGGTGAAGGGCTCCTCTCGGGCGGCGCGACGAGGGGCTACGAGAAAGCCACGCAGCATGATGAAGAGCTCCTCTGCAGCGGCACGGTGAAAGGCCTCCTCCTGGGTGGTGTGGTGAAAGGGATGCAAGAAGAGCTGGGCAGCACTGACAAGAGCTCCTCCGGCACAGCCATGTCCATGGGCT
>NW_026114272.1:0-14519 GCF_018139145.2 Gymnogyps californianus | reverse complement strand
TGGTAGCTGCCGAAACGGCGCCGTACCCACCGGTACCGTTACCGGCGGGGGTCGGCTTGCTACCGCTACGCCCGGAGGCCGACCGGCCCCCGCCGCTGGCGCATCCCGAGCTCCACGTCCGAACCCGCCACGTGGCTTTGGTCCCCTGACGGCACCCGCGCCGTCCCCGGGCTGTTGGAACGTATGCGGGACGCGCTGGAAGAAGGGGACGGTGACACCCGGTTGGTGGCGGCGCCGGTGGGATCGGTGCCGTTGCGGTGCCTGGAGCTACGGTTAGAGCCGCGGGCGTGGACGGCGCGGTACGGCCCCGGCGCGCCGGGGGTTTGCCGGGCGGTGGAAGGAGCGGCGGTGCTGCTGCTTCGCACCCGCGACCTCTTCGCTCTCCCCTTCCCCTTGGCGCGACCGGTGCCCACCGCCCTCTTCGTCCAGGCGGCGTTCCGGGGTTGGGGACTACGGGTGATGCCGGCGGCATTCCCGGCGGCTCGCCGACCTCCCGTCTCCCCCCACGGCCGTTGGAAAGCCGAAAACCTGGCGGAAACCCGGCGGCGCCGGTTGATGCGCGACCTCGGCATCAAGCGGGAGGTGCTGGCGGACGGGCGGGAGCGCTGGTACGGCTGCGGCAAGGAGACGGCGCGGTGTTTCGGCACGGTGCACGCCCGTACCCCCCAGTACCTCCTCGCCGGGCGCTGGACCCCCCCCTGTTGCCTACGAGCGCTACGGGAAACGGCCCGGCACGTAACCGGGGCGCTGGAGGCTGCCGGGGTACGGTACTGGTTAGAGGGAGGATCGTTACTGGGGGCCGCCCGCCTCGGGGACATCATCCCTTGGGATTACGACGTGGATTTGGGAATTTACCGCGAGGACGTGGGGAAATGCCGGTGGCTGGCGGCGGCGGCGGCGGGGGAACCGGTGGAGGACGACGAGGGTTTTCTTTGGGAGAAGGCGGCGGAGGGAGACTTTTACCGCGTCCACTACAGCCGGAGCAACCGGTTACACGTGGACCTGTGGCCCTTTTACCCCCGCGGGGGGGTGATGACCAAGGACACGTGGCTGGGGCACCCCCAGGACGTGGAATTCCCCGAAAATTTCCTCCGGCCCCGGGTGCCGATGCCTTTCGCCGGCTTCACCGCCATGGCGCCCAACAACGCCCGCGCCTTCCTCGAGTTGAAGTTCGGGCCGGGTGCCATCGAGAACCCCGAGTACCCCAATCCCGCCGTCAAGCGCCTGGGGCAGGACTGAGGGGGGGGGGGGGGGGTGTCCTGTCCCCCCCCCTCCCGTGACAATAAACCCTCCTGTGACACCCACGGGGCTCCTTTTGCGCCGAAGCCTCACCCCGGCGTGACACCCACCAGGCTCCCTCTGCCACCTGCGCCACCCCCAGGGTCCCCCCCCCAGCCATCCCGAGGAGGGGGGGGGGTGTCCCCTCTGAGCCACCCCTGGCCAGCCTCAGGGTCCCCACTTAACCCCAGGGGTCCCCCTGCCACCCTACTTGGTCCCTGGCCACCCTGGGGGTCCCCTCGGCCACCCTCGGGGTCCCCGGGAGTCCCCCATCCATCCTGGGGGTCCCCCCCCCAGCCATCCTCAGCCCCCAAAGGGGGTCCCCAGCCATCCTTGGGGGTCCCTCTGCCACCCTACCTGTCCCCAGCCACCTTAGGGGTACCCTGAGCCACCCTCAGGGTCCCCAGGAGTCCCCCACCCACCCTGGGGGGCCCCCCTGGGTCACCCCTGGTCACCCTCAGGGTCCCCCACCCATTCTTGGGGTCCCTCCATCCATCCTGGGGTCCCCCCAGCCATCCTCAGCCCCCCACCCCAAGGGGGTCCCCAGCCATCCCTGGGGGTCCTTCTGCCACCCTACCTGTCCCCGGCCACCTTGGGGTACCCTGAGCCACCCTCGGGGTCCCGAGAAGTCACCCACCCACCCTGGCGGGTCCCCCTGGGCCACCCCTGGTCACCCTCAGGGTCCCCCACCCATCCTGGGGGTCCCCCCAGCCATCCTCAGCCCCCCCCACCCCACCCCACGTGGGTCCCCAGCCATCCCTGGGGGTCCCCCTCTGCCACCCTACCTTGTCCCCAGCCACCTTGGGGTGCCCCAGTAATCCCTGGCCACCCTTGGGTCCCCATCCCTCCTGGGGGTCCCCTGGAGTCCCGGGGTCCCCCCCCCAGCCACTCCCCTGGGGGCCGGGGCCACGGACAGAGGCAGAGGAGCGGGAAGGGGCTGGAAGTGGGGGACAGTGACCCCCCCCTGCCCCACGCTGGCCCAGTCACGGGGGTCCCGGCTGAGCCCCCCACCCCCGGCAAGGCAAAATTGGGGGGGGGGGGCCTCGTGCCCCCCCAATTCTGTGCCAAAATGGAGTCAGGTCACCCCCCCCCCCCGACCGGTGTGGGGGCTCGGGCACATCACAGCCACCTTTATTCACAACACGACGACGGGGGACGTGGAGGGAAAATGGGGGGGACACACACGACACCGAGAGCCCCGTGCCACCCCTCTGGGGGGGGTCTGAGGAAGAGGAGGAGGAGGAGGAGGGAGAGGAAGGCTCGGGGTGGCGGGGGGGGCTTTGGTCCCGGCTCACTCCAGCGACTGCAGCATCAGGAGCTGCTTGAGCACCTTGGTCTGGCTCGTCTCCCGGATCTCCCCGGCCAGGAACATCTCATCCACCACCGTGTAGACCTGCGGCCGGGTCCCAGCGACGTGAGGGGGCATCCCCGGACCCCCCAAGTAGGGTGGGGGCTCCCCCAAATTATTCCTTCCCCCCCCCCCCCCATCCCCAGGACAGGAGGAAACTCCCCTGCACCCCCTTTTCCTCACCTTGTAGAAGTTGAAGACCAAATCGAGCTCGCAGACGTTGTGGAAATACTCATTGAGGACCTGCGGGATGGAGGGAGGGACGCGGTAGCGGGACGAGGAGCGCTCGTTAGCGCGGCCGCGTTAATTAAAAGGCAGGGGAGCTGCTGGGGGGGGGGACGGACACACGGACGGTCGCCTCACCTCCACAAAGTTGTGGATGGCTTCGAGGTAAGCCAGGTTGTTGTCGGTGACGTCCACGCAGATGCAGAAGTAAAGCCCCGCGTAGCGCCGGTAGATGATCTTGAAGTTGCGGAACTGAGAGGGTGAAGGGGGGGGAATGTTAAAAAAAAAAAAAAGGGGAACTGGGAGGACTGGGAGGAGCGGGACGCAGCCAAGCGCGGCCGCACGTTCCATCCCCGCCAGGGAAACCCACGGACTCGTGGCTGATCGTGGAGCTCCGGACTTGAGGCTGATCGTGGAGCTCCGGACTTAGCTCCCGGATAGGGGGAAAAAAAAAAAAAAAAAAAGGGAAGCGGGAGATTTTGGGGTGAAATTGGAACGTTTTGGGGGGCAGTTACCTCCACAAAATTGGTGTGTTTGGCGTCGCGGACGGTGACGACGGCGTGGACCTCCTCGATCAGCTTCTGCTTCTCGTCGTCGTCGAACTGCATGTACCACTTGGCCAGGCGGGTTTTCCCGGCCCGGTTCTGGATCAGGATGAAGCGGATCTGCACCGGAGAAAGCCGGGGGGGGGGGAAAGGAAGCAAAATGGGGTGCTGGGGGGCAGAGCAGGGTGTTGGGGTGTCCCCCCCCCAGCTCCTTTTTTTGGGGGGGTATTTTGTGCCCCCCCCCCCCCCCAATTGTCTCCCTATAGGACCGTGTCAAGGACATCCTGCCCCCCCCCCAGGCGGCTCTGGGACACTCCGGTGCCCCCCCCCAAAGGGTTACTATAATGGGGCACACTATGGGGGTCCCCCTGAGCTGCCCCATCCCACAGGGCACCCCAATAGCTCTTCCCTATAGGGACACTATAATGGGGTGCCCTATAGGAACCCCCCCAAGCTGCCCTACCCTATGGGGGGACTCCAATACCCCCCCCCCACCTCAAACCACTCCCTATAGGGACACTATAAGGGGGCACACTATAGACCCCCCCCTAAGCCACCCCGCCCCACGGGGCACCTCAATATCCCCCCCTTCCAATAGAGACCCTACAACGGGGCGCCCCACGGGCCCCCCCGAGGGGACACCATAATATCCCCCCTCCAAGGCCTCTCCCCCCGCCAGACGCCATCACGGGGGAGCCCCCGGCCGCCCCTCAGCCGCTCCCCGCCGGGCCTCGGTCCGGTATGTCCCCGTCCCCGTCACCCCCCCCCCGTCCCGCTCCTCACCATGGCGGTCCCGGCCCGTCCCCCCCCTCCCGGCGGCGCTGCTGGGGCGGCCCCGCCCCTTCCCTCCCGCCGGATATCCGCTCCGGCCGCGGAGCACGCCGGGAACCGCAGTTCCCGATCCTATCGCCGGACTACATTTCCCATGGGGCTTCGCGCGCGCGCGGGGCATGCCGGGATATATTCCCCCCCCTCCCCAGCTTCCGCCTCGCTCAGCGCCGCCCGCTGCCGGCAGGGGGCGGCCTCGCCTGGCGGTAATGGCGGCCGCGGCGGGCCAGGCCTTGTAGGCCCGCGGGGGGTCTCTCCCGGGCCTGACTCCCGGGCTCCGTGGTTACCGGGGCGGGGGCTACCCCTGTGAAGCCCCGGCAGCTCCCGGGCGGGGCCCCGGTAGCACCGGGTCGGGGGGGGGGGGGGGGGGAGTGGAGAGGAACCCCGTCGGCGGCCACAGGGCGGCGCCACGCGCATGCGCGCCCCCGACCCGCTTCCCTCCCCCCCCGCCCTCCTCCCCGCGCGCTGCCGCATCGCCCCGCCCCCGCCCCGCCCGCCGCGCATGCGCCGCCGCCCGCCCGCCCGCCCGCCCGCCCCGCGCGCGCGCCCCCGCGCGCGCCGCTGCCCCCCCGCCCCGTCCGCGCGGGAGGAGGCGGAGGCGGAGGGAGGGGGAGGAGGAGGAGGAGGAGGAGGAGGGGAGGGGGAGGAAGGCGCCGCCGCCATTACAGGCCGAGCCCGCCCCGGCGGCCCCGCCGCCCCCGCCCCGCCCGCCGCCCCCCGCCGCCGCCGCCCCGAGGGGGGACATGGCGCCGCCGCTCGCCGCCCCCGGCCCGGCCCGCCGCCGTCGCCGCCGTCACGGTAAGGAGCGGTCCCGTGTTTTCCTCCCCACCCCCCCCCACTACCACCCCCCCCCCCCGGCTGGGAACAATGGGGCCGCCCCACCCCCGCCGGCCGCGGACCCGCCGGGCCAGCCCACAGCCCCGGCGGGGGGAGCCGTGAGGAGAGCGGGGCCTCAGCCCGGGAAGGGGAGGGGGGACCCCCCCCCCCCCCCCAATTTGGGGAAGGGGAGGGGGGGGCTCATCCCGGGCCTCGGCCTCCTCCCGTTGAGGGATCCGGGGCGGGGGGAGACCATCCCCGGGGGGGGGTGGGAAGACCCCTTCGGGGAGGGAGACCCCCCCCCTTAAGGGGAGGGGTCCAGGGAGGGGAGCCCCCCCTTAAGGGGAGAGCACTGGGGAGGGCAGACCCCCGCACACCCCCAAAGGGAGACCCCCTGGGGAGGGGAGACGCCCCCTCCCTCCCTCCCCCCCCCTTTTTAGGGGAGGGGTCCTGGGAGGGGAGACCCCCGTTAGGGGAGAGGGCTGGGGTAGGGAGAACCCCCTTTTAGGGGAGGGTCCAGGGAGGGGAGAGCCCCTGGGGAGGGGAGACACCCCCCCCCCCACCCCCCCCCCCCCCCACCTTAAGGGGAGGGGAGACACCCCCGCACACACCTTAAGGGGAGGGGTCCTGGGAGGGGAAGACCCCCCCTCCTTGAGGGGAGGAGGTAGGGGAGACACCCCCCCCCCCCCCAGGCTAAGGGAGGTCTGAGAGCGGGCAAGGGAAGGGGAGACCCCTTAAGGGGGGCCTGGCCCCCCAAGTTAGGGGGCAGGAGGGGAGACACCCCCCCCTCTTAAAGGATTAGTGACCCCCCACCAGCAAGGGGGTGGAGAGAGGAGACACCCCCTCCGGGGGGAGGGGGGGGAGTGCAGACCCCCCCCCCCAACATTAAGAGCTTGGGGGCTTCTGCCCCAAGGACCCCCCTTTACACTGGGGGGGGGGGGCTTGCTCAGTGGGGCGAGAGGGGCCGCTGCCCCACTTTGGGGGGGGTGCGATCACCCTGTCCCCCCACTTTGGGGGGCGGGGGGGGGGGGCGTAGGCATCGTCCTCCCCCAGATTTGTGCCCCTGTGAAGGGTCTTGAGGGCTGGGGTTTGGGGGGGGGGGGGGGGGTGGTCTATGAGGGGGGGCTCCCCCACAGCAGGGACAGCCACCGGACCCCGCTTCCCCCCCCCCTCAGCCCCCCCCCCCGAGCTGGGGGGCAAGCCCTAATCCCCCTCCCCAAAAGAAAAAGGGGGGGGGGGTGGTCTCTTCCTCCCTGCGCCAGCAGAGCCGCAGGCTGGTTTTTGGGGTGCTGCTGCCTTTTCGGGGTGTCCCCCCTACTCTTGGCAGGGGGGGCGTGTGTATGTTTCCAGCATCCGCCTTTTCGGGTGACAAACACCCCCCCCCCCCCTTTCCCCCTCCTTTTCATTTTTCCGGCCCGTTTCCGAAATCTTCCTCCGCCAACCCGCGTTCCTCCGGTTTTTCCGCCGCCGCAGCGACCCCCCCCTTCCCCCCCCCCCCCCCCCCCCAAAAAAACAGAGGTCGGGGTTCAACCGGTGCCGGAGCCGCCCTCCGGCAGCTGCCCCGGCTCCCTCGGAGCGAAGCCGTCGGTTGCGGCGATGCCCACCGGCAATTAAAAAAGCGCCTTTTTTATTCGGTAATAAATTGACGGCGCCGGCTGCGGGCCGGGGAAACGGTTAAGGCGTTCGCCGGGAGATTAAGCTTCGCACAATGATTCTTTATATTTGGGGTTTTTAACGGAAACGGGGGCTTTGATTGCTTGATAGTGATTTTTATTTTTTATTTTTTATTTTATTTATATTTTTTTCCCCCCTCCAGGAGCTGCTGTATCCGCACGAGCCGCCGGTAATTGGCGTTTAAATCCGCAGAGATAAAGACGGGCCTGACGCGCGCTCAGGCCGGCTGGTGATGTAATTTTTAATGGCCTGAATTCATTGATTTCTGCTTTCGCCCCGCCAACCCGGGGAGTTGGGGGGGGGACGGACACCAGATTTCAGAAACCGCTTGATTTTAAAATTAAAAACCCAAAAAGGCGCTGAGCCGGGCGCCGCGGAGGACGCCTGTTCCTGCGCCGAGGCTCCCGCTGCTTTCCTTATTCCGTCCCGATTTGGGAAAGCTTAATTAGGGTGATGCGCTTCGTCAGGCTTTTGAGGGGGCTTGGGAAAATAAATTTAAATTCTTTTTTCTTTTTTTTTATCCGCTCCCCCCCTTTCTCCGTCCGCATTCCCGGGTGCTTTGGGGCGGCACCGCTCACCTCCAAGCCTCGGGGAGCTTCGTTTTTTCCTTTGCCACCTTAAAAAACCAAAACCAAACAAAAAAACCAAACCAAAAGGCTGTCGTGGTTCCGAGCTGCGCAAAACGGCCGATTTTAGGACTTTCCTTGCTCGGGCGCTCGCGCATCTCCTTCTCCCAACTCGGAGGACGGGATTCAGGGAGCGGCGCATCCGAAACGGCGTCTTTGCCGGAGCGCGGTGCGAGCAGCGTCTCCCGGAGAGGGTCGGTGTCTGCGCCCCGGCTTTTCCTTCCTCTCCGCACCCGCTTCGCTCTGCTTTTTTTCTTTTAGTCTTTATTTTTTTTTTTCCCTTCTTGCCCAGCCAGCCTCGGTTCCCTCCCAGTGTCTCCCCGACCGCATCTGCTCACCGGGTAGGTTTTCCCTCTGTCCTTGCGGCATCGCCCGTCTCGAGGCGTCAGCAAATGGCGATTTTTGGAGAGGTTTGGGCTTTACCTGGATCCGGGGTGGTTTGGGGGATGCCGATGTGGAAGCTTGTCCTCTCCGGAGCACCGTGACGCGGTCGTGAGCATCTCGGAGAGGTCCGTGTTTTCGCGTGGGGCTTAACCCGGATAATTTTCCGCCGTCTCCCCAAACCCCGGTGGGTTTTCTTGGTGCCGGTGGGCGAGGAGCTGATCCTCTCGGGAGCCGGGCGGTTCGGCTGGGGAGCATCCAACGGGGCTGTAAAACCCTGTGGAAAGACGCCCGATAAGATAATAGCTGAGATCCATCCCTCCCCGCGGCCGCGTCTTCCCTCCTCGCCTCCGACTCCGGTGAAACCAGGAAAATCAGGGGGTAGGCGCGTGCCGAGCTTCGTGCCCGACAGCCGCGGGGCAATGGCGACCCTCGTTTTGGGGTGAATTGGCGTCATTGGGGCGGGCGAGGGGTTGGGGCGGCGAGGCCTGCTCGTTTTCCTGCAGGATTTGTTGCTGGGAGTCGGGTGCCTAAAAGCGATTTTTACGGTGGCGTGAGGTTTCGGCGGGGCCGTCGCGGCAGGTGATGCTTGCGTTCGCGCCGGGCTCAAAGCCGAATTAGTCATCTCGTAGCCACGGCCGACTTAATTGGTGTTCACCGGCGTTTGGCCGCCGGGCTGGGACTCAACGGTTGGTCTTTGCTCCTTTGCTGAGGGATCTCTACGACTTTGCCATCCTTTGGCCTCGTCCTCGCTGACTCGTTTGGACGTTGCCCCAGTTTATTTCTCTTGAACGTGAGTTTCGAGTTTGCCGGCCGGCGGGGCAAGGGTGATTAACGCTCCGGTACCTTCTCGGGGAGGTGGCCGGTGGCGGAGCCGTTAACCGCCTGGGTTGGGTGGGATGGACGGCTCCATCCCTGCTGCGGAGATGTTTCTGGTTGGGTTGAACACCTCTGGGGCTGTCGTGGCAACACACCGGGAAGGGCTCCGGTTGGTACATAAATATAGATGTAGATAAATGTATGCACGTATATGTTGACTGCAGTCAACAGCTCAATGTCCAAATGGAGGTCAGCGGTGTCCCTCAGGGGTCCGTACTGGGACCAGTACTGTTCAATACCTTCATCAGTGGCCTAGATGGTGGGATTGCAGATGACACCAAGCTGAGTGGTGCCGTCGGTTCCCTCCAAGGGAAGAGCTGCCGTCCGGAGGGAGCCGGAGACGTCGGCCGATGGCAACGTCGTGGGGTTCGACAAGGCCCAAGCGCGAGGTCCTGCGGCTGGGTGGGGGCGAAGCCCCGTCCCGGCACAGGCTTGGGGAGGGAGGGAGGGATGGAAGGATGAGGGATGGCTGGAGGGATGGGAGGGAGGGAAGGATGGAGGGAGGATGGGGATGGAGAGCACCCCTGCAGAGAAGGACTTGGGGACACTTGTGGGCGACAAACGGGACGTGAGGCGGCACCGTGCGCTCGCAGGCCAGAAAGCCAAGCGTCCCCCGGGCCGCATCCAAAGCGGCGTGGGCAGCGGGTCGAGGGAGGGGATTCTCCCCCTCCGCTCCGTTCTGGGGAGCTCCCCCCCGGCCCCGCTGCGTCCAGCTCTGGGGTCCCCAGCACGAGACAGACCCGGAGCTGCTGGAGTGGGTGCGGAGGAGGCCACGGAGATGGTCCGAGGGCTGGAGAGAGGCTGAGAGAGTTGGGGCTGTTCAGCCTGGAGAAGAGCAGGAGACCTTACTGCGGCCGTTCCGGACTTAGAGGGGCTTGCGAGAAAGACGGAGGGAGCCTTTTAGCAGGGTCTGCGGTGCCGGGACGAGGGGCAAGAGCTTCCCGGAGGGGAGGGTCAGGCGGGACAGGAGGAGGAACTTCTTTGCGACGCGGGCCGAGCAGGTTGCCCGGAGAAGCCGTGGATGCCCCGTCCCTGGCAACGTCGAAGGTCAGGTCGGACGGGGCTTGGAGCAACGTGATGTAGCGGGAGACGTCCCTGCCGACGGCACAGGGGGTTGGACTGGGTGGTCTTGGAAGGTCCCTTCCAACCCAAACCATTCTACGATTATATATACATACACGTGTACATATATATATAAGCGTCTACGCGTAACCCTGCAGTCTGAGCCCTCGTGAAGCTGTTGGCAGAGCCAAGAACTCAACCCAACGCCACGTTTCTAACAACCCGCCTCAAAGCTGGTTTCTACCCTTCCTCTGCCGGGAACGCCGCTGGAGGAGCTGGCCTCGGCCGGGGAAGGGGGTTACAGCCGCGCCGAGGAGCCTGCTCGTTTGTGAAACCCGCTTCGTTAGGAGAGAAGCTCGCCGTTTTGCTGGCTCCGTGCTTTCGCTGGGGCGATGGACGAAGCCCCGCGGAGAACTTGCGCCTTGCCACCCATCGCTCCTTCCTACGTGTTCGTAGAGAGCCGGTGAAAGAACAGGTCTGTCTCCGCTGCCGGCGCACCAAAAAAATACCCCAAAACAAGTCCCGTAAGGGATTGCTTTTGCCCGGCGCTTTGCTGACGGTGAGAGCCGTGGGAGGGGAGCCGGCGGCTGGAGACGCTTAATATTCACGCGGCACTGCGTATCCCTTTCCCCATCCCGATAGCACTTGACCTTTGCCTTTTGTCTCGGGATTACGGAGTCGTTTTTAAAGCCTTTTACGCGGTGACGAACGCAGCGGCATCGCCGCGCCCGAGGCCGTGTTGAAGGCGGCGTTGGGGCAACTTTTTAACGCCTAGATGAGAAGAAACGGCACTTAGATGAAGATTGGTTTTCCCTGCTACGTCGTTTTGATGTGGATAACTGTCCAGGATATTTATCTTACGATGGATAAATAATGGTTTATTGGAAAGGGGTTGTAACCTTGAGGTGTATTTATTTTTGCTTAACGTTATCCCGGACTCGGATGCGCCTTTGCTGTGATGCAAGCTGCTCCTGGATGCCACCTCGTTGCAGAAAAACCTTTGCCCGCCCGTCGCGAGATGCTCTTTAACCGCGTATTTATTTCCAGCCCTGCCCCCCCCCAAGGCTTTCCTTTTAGTCGGAGAGATTTAATGACCCCGTTGGGGAGAGCGCGCCCAGGCCGCTTGGCTCCTGGCCAGGTATTTCCACCGTTTAAGCCGTCAGATTATTTCGTGGCGCTTCGATGACGCCGCGGCCGGCCTCGTCGAAACGCTCGAGATAAGCGTGGCTGGCTCCGGACTACCTGAATCGACCGCCGTGGTGGGATCGTGCCGCGTGCCTTCCCCGGAGAAAGGGAACGCCGAACCCAGTCCTTCCGTTTTTAAGCTTCACGGTTGTTTTGGTTTTTGGTTTGGGTTTTTTTTTTTTAAGGGCTTCAAGCAAGTTCAGGTTTGCCGCTCGCAGAGCACCGTAGGTTTGGCGTCTGCCGCACTGGGTGCTTTAACCGGCAGCCGGAGAAACGCAGAGCTTGGGGAGCAGCAGCATCTCCGGGGGACCCCGTCACCGGGTGGCTCCGGATAGTTGTTTTTATTTTTTGGTGATGTTAATACCCCCAGAAAACGAAGCGCTGGAGATGCCGTGCGGCCCCTCAAGGCGCTGCCGTTTCTTTTCGCCTCTGCCTCTGTGTAGTCCGGCTTCTAATTTAGAGCCTTAGCTTATTTAATTTAAAATGGTTATACTAAACGCTCGGGTTTTCTTAAAAATACAAACTTCAGAGGGGTTCTGGGTGCAGGACCGCGCAGGACGGAGAGGCTTGTCCCGTGACGGCCTGCGGTCCAGCCGGTCGCCGCTCTGCAAACAAGGTGTAGGCGAGGACGGAGCTGTGTTTCCGTAAACCCTCTGCACCCTGGCTTTAATTTCATCCGATTTCCCGGTGGGAACGCCGGTTCTGCCGTTATTTTAGCCCCTGGCTTCGTGCTGTGCAGAGCGCTCGGTGCCCCGGGTGTTTGTGGCAGCGGGTTGAGGAGGAAGAGGATCCCGTCGACCTGGGGAGAGCTGCGACACGGAGGTCATTCCCCTTAAATAAATGAAAAGCCGTGCCAAAAACTGGCCGGCGGCGTCCGCGCTGCCGTCGGGTCCCCTGCCCTCGGGGGGGGGGTTTCAAGTCGCAAGCTGGAGTTTCTCCTCCCGCAGCGCCCGTCGGGGCCTTCGTGACCCTGGTGAGCTCCGCAAAGAGCATGAAGAAAGCTTTGTCTCCGGTTTAATGGTGTTTGGGAAGCTGCTTAATTGAACGTACTATTAATTCTGGGGCTGTTGCGACACACGTACGCGGCGAACGTTGGGGGCTGGCGTGGAAAAGCCGGGTTGAGTGCCGGCAGCCGCCCAGACTTATCGGCAACCAGGATTGCGTGAGCTGTTGTCGCTGGTGGCTGTGGTCGTACCCAGGTTTCAGGTATCTGGGGGTGGAAAATACCTTTCTGGTTTTTTTTTTTTTTCCCTTTTCTTTTCCACCCCCCCCCTTCTTTTTGGGTCTGCTGCCAGCTTCTTAAGAGGAAACAAGAGCTAAATTCCCCTCACTTTGCTGGGAATTAACAGAGCGGGTCCCTTCTTGTTCCTGGTCCTCCCGGCTGGACTTTGTGGCGTAAATGAGTAACTCCTGACTCAGGGATTTAGGGGAGAAAACGAAAGCGAGCGCTGTTTGACACCGGTTTTCCCCTTCCCGCACCCCGAACGGAGGAGAAAGGACGTCGCTTCGTTAAGCTGAGCTAGACGAGGAGCTGAGGACGCGCAGGCGTGAGTGCGAGGGTACCCAAAAGCCTTCGGCAGGGTGGGGGTGAAACTTTCTGCGGCTCCTGGGTCGGAATCTGGGGGTGGGTTACACTTATCCCGACGCCGGGCTCATCCCTCCGGCTCCTTTCCCAGCACTTGCGGAAAACCACGGTGGAAACGGGCAGGCTCCCGTGTGCTGGCCAGGATGGATCCCGCCGCGCATCCCGGCGCTCCCCCGAAAACCTGCTCTTAGGCCGCTGCGCTTCCGAAACCTTGCATCTCTTTTTTTTTTAGGTGATTAAAGCCTAATTTTAAAGGTTTGAAGCTGATCCGCAGAAAGAAGTGGGGGAAATGACTCTCAGGAGTCGCATAGGATGCGCAGTGATTTTTTGGGAACTATTATCCGCATCTAATTTCTATAATTCTGGTGTGGAAACCCCACCCGCCATGTGCTCCGATCTCTCAGCCTGTTGCTTTTTACCGGCGTAGGAAACGCTCGTGCGAGCGGACGTGAGCGGGACGAAGGCGACGGTGCGAAGCCGAAGGAGCTGCCTCCGCTGGAATTCGCTTTTGCTCCCGAAACTCGTTTGTGGAAACGCTTTCGCAACCGCGCGTACCGCGAGTTTTGCCGACGGAAGAGAAAAAGGCGGCTTCTCCGCCGGGCAAAAGTGAACAGAAAACCTGAATTTCACCAAATTGGTCAGAAATTCGTCGGTCGATGCTGTCACCCGGCCTAGCGACATCCTGCAATTCATTAATAACTCGCCCGCTTTGCACCGAGGATTAACGCGGGAAAAGGTGCGGGATCCTCCGCGCCAGGCCCTTCCTCGCCCTCGTTGGACGCGTGGTACGTTGCCGCCTTCGCTTGTCGCAGATTCCGTCTCGGAGATGGCGGCTCTGTGGCTCCGGGGCGGGAGGGTGGTTTATTTTTTTTTGCAGAAAATTGGGAAAATGGTTCGACATCGGCGAGAGGGCTTGGCACGGCTGGGGAGACGCTTCGTCGTGCCGCGCGACCGAGGATAGCCCATCTGTTGCACGGGATTAAGCGTTTCGGACCCAGATGATTAAAAGCTTAAATCAATCTTTGCAAAGATCTAAACGACCCATTTCGGGGACTTTCTGCTACTGTGACGCGGTGAGAAATTGTACAACCGGGAGGGAATCGCTCCGTCCTGGCGCCCGTGCCGTGTTTCCAGCTGCTGCGTCGGCTTGGCTCTCCGGCCGGAGCATGGGAGCATCGGAGAGGAGATGGGGGAGCGGCAGCGGCTGCTGCCGGTTCGGCCGCCGGTCAGATAAACCGGTTAAAACAGCGCTGGGGATAAGCCGGAGCACGCTGATGTCTCGCCAGGGTCCGGGTGCTTGGCACCCACCTGGCTTGTCCTCCAAAACGGGGAGAAACGGTGAGGATTGAGGAAAAATGCAGGAGGAAGAGTGTTCCGGCAGAGCAGCAGCAGCAGCAGAAGGCGTGCGAGCAGCCCCGAGCCCCGTCCAGCCTCCCGGGGAGTAACTGCGTTCCTTCAAATTGAGCGATGAGTAATTAGTTGAAGTAATTAAAGGTTTGACAGCGGCTCGGCAGCATAGTTTACATTGCACCGGTGCTGCGGCTGTTACGCCCTTTTACCTGCAAGAGTCTCACCTTGAGGAATGACACGCGCTGCCGGTAAGCGACGTTCCCGCGGGAAATAACGCGTCCACGGAAGAGCCGAGAGTTTGCAGACCGACTCCTGAAATGCCCAAACTTCTTGCGTTTAAGCCCAAACACCCGCTGCTGCTTCTGCTTCTTCTTCGTGGCGTTCGGATCACGTAACCTGGTGGCTCGGCTGACGTGGGTGACCTCGGGGAGGGGTGAAATGTGGGGGTTTTTTTGAGATCAAACGAAGGTGAGGGTAGGTTTTTGAAAGGAAAGCGCCCGACAGCGTGGCAGGTTCGCAGCAGCCTTTGTCTGTCGTGTGATTCAATCCAACTGGGGAACTGGTAGAACTGCACCATCCGGACATCAAAGCCGAGGAGACGTCGTGGAAGGCCATGCTCCTTGGGTTCTTCCGACGACCCACGGTGTCACCTGCACGCGAGTTAATTTTGATTTTGCCCTAAGCCGAAAACTCTTCCGCTCTCGGATTGTAAAGCAAACGATCTCAAGTGCCGTGTT
>NW_026114271.1:0-14509 GCF_018139145.2 Gymnogyps californianus | reverse complement strand
CCTTCATCCACTAGGCAGCTGACCTTATCATAGAAGGATATCCAAATTAAGTCAGGCAGGACTTTCCCTTTGTGAACCCATTGATGTGCCTGATGACTGCACTGTTCTTAGATGTTTTCAATAGCGCGGTAGGATCTCTCCCCTTTTCTCCCCGCTTTCTTGAACAGCAATACCAGAATACCTGAATGTGGCACTTATTTGGCCTATCCCCCCTGCTATGCCGTTGAACCGAATTGGACGCTAGTTCTTGTTAGAGAACAGCCCTCGTAATAAAACCTCTTCAGTTTACAGGCATGGCATGCACCCCCGGACCAAATCTCTACGGCCTCTTCTCCTGCGGGCTCTAGCACTAGCTGTCTTAGGCGGCGGTCATTTATTGCACCCAAAGTCTTCTCTCGCACTTCATTCTTGAGAAGCCATTGACCCAGTAGTCGGAATCCACTTATTACTACCTGTCCAAAAGTCGCAGCTTTGCAAATCCTGCTTACCGCTTTTGAGCACTCTCTCCTTCCTGATCAAGGAGTCAGTGGTACAGCTGAAAAAGGCATTTTGTTGTCCGTCTGTGTCGATGCCTTGGACCTAGCTGTATCACTTTTTAGACCAATCAGTCTCAGCTGGGTGCTCTTCTGCGCCTGTGTGCTTTCCCCGCTTCGACTTTAGATGTTCCTCCAGGAGCCTTTGAAGTTGCCGTGCCAGAAGCCTCACTTCCCTATGATCCAAGTGCAGCCTTCTCTTCTTGTTCAGGCTCCTCTTGCCCCAGAAGGCTCCTAGTGCTTCACGGATCTAAGTCCTTCCTCTCTACGCTCAGTCGAGCACTAAGACTCTGCATTTCTGTGTATGCCCAGCTTCACATGGGGAATTGACAGTGTTTCACAGAAGGCAAGGTCCTGCTCTTCAGCCACCCGCCTGACAGCCCAAACTTGGCCTTCCCTCTGCAGGCCACCACCTGCATCAATGCTATGGAGATGGACCAAAAACAAGCTCTGACCCTGGAGCCTCCCTCGAGAGGCTGCATGATGCTGCTGCCTTTGTGCCCAGCAGCAGGCTGTAATTTACTTTCGCAAGCCCAGTTCCCCAGGCCTCACCAGAGAACCTCCTGCCAGCACCAGCTGCTTCTTGCTGTCCTTACGCTCTCTGCTGCCTCCAAGGCGCACTGTGATCCAGCTGTAGGACGGGTCTCAGCTAGGCCATTCGGGCGGTCCGAGGAGGGCATAATTTGCAGAGGACTGCCCCAAGAGAAAGACAGAGCACTTACAGGGCACCGAGGGATTGGCTCTCCTTGTGAATGCCTTGCCCTTGGGGAAGGGCTCACATCAAAATCATTCTCTTTCCCTGGAAATGAGGTGAGCTAGCAGCACGCTACAAGTTCAGCCTTGTCAAAAAGAATCGCTGAGGAGCAATAGAGCCGCGCCGTCTGGCCAGCACAGTTGCAACAGGCTGAGCAAGAAAAGGATAGGATCTCTCTGTAATTAAGCCTGCGTGCATCGTGCTAAGCACTCGCCCTCTCTACTGCGCATCCTGAAGGAGAAGACGCTGCCCTCCAAGACAGCTGGGGGCAAGGGAGTCTAGGCTCCGTCTCCTTCAGCCGCTGTTTCCCTCCGGCACCTGGCCTTACGATGACCGCAAGACTTCAAGGCAAGATGATGCTGACTTCCGTTAATGAAAAGGAAGCCCCTGAACAATTGGTGGGTTCAGTTCTTAAATGCTGCGCCTTTCTTCCTGCCTGCACACTGGGTACGAGTGTGCCTTCTGCACATCCTTTCTTTTATCCCAGCTAGACGCAGGTTTTTAAGGCTGCATTTCTTCCTCTTCTCTACGTATATACAAGAAAAGTGCAAAGCAAGAACCTCTCAAGAGCAGCCCAGCCACAGAGCAGGCAAAAGGAGGCGCTGTGGTTTGGAAACACCCAAGCCAACTTCAACATCTACAGCAGTTCTGAGGGGAAGGGAAGGGAGCGCAAGTGGAGCTTGAAGGCAGACGTGCATAAAAACTCTGGGATCCCGTCTGTACTCAGAGTGCCTGGTAGAGCACAGTAAGCATTATTTCTTGGTCTAGAGAGTGTAAAGAGGTACCCAAAGGACCCGGCTGCTCAGCCTCTGGACTTTGCTTACGCTGCGCTATCTCAAAAATCTAGGTGCCTGCGTCATTTAGGAACAATTTTTGTTCTTGCAAGCCTGTCGATGTCGGTAGGAAAATCAGTCGATCACTCTTGGCATCCAGTTGCTCGCTATACTAATAATGCTAGAGACCAAAGCTTTGGGGTTTCTTTCACAGCTAAAAGGCAGCTTCCTGAAAAGAGCAGGTGAAGGAAAGCCCTGACAGCCTTTTACCAGCCAGATCAGGAGGTTAAAAAGAGACCGAAAAGAAACCTTCCAAACCAATTTCCCAACATGTTCCCCTCCCCGCTCCCCATGCCTTTTGAGGAGCTGGAAGTCACTCACTGGAGTCAGTGAGAGTGTCAAGTGACAGTCTGTAGTCACCAAGCAAGAACCTCCCACTACAAGTGTGTTGGTTTGTCAGTAACGGAAAGGACGGGAAGAAATGCACTTCCTGCAGTGATTTCAGGGCTGTTGAAATTCTCACGGTACAGCAAGACATCCCGATTTCAGCATTTCTGCATGCCTTCCAATGCAGAACCTGGCTCCTGCCACCGTGGGCATCGCTTTTCATTACCATTAGTAAACAAGGTGTGTCACCAATGCATTTAGTAACACCCCTGCTCTGAATCCCATCCTCACCTACGTGAAACATTGCCTGTATGACTTGCACAACTTCCATATTTCTATTTAACCGTTGTAATTAATTGGATTCTTTTATCATGCACTAGTGTTGGGATTTACAGCAAGAAAGTTCTGTCCTACAGAGATGAGGGGAAGGCAGGCGGCACTGTCTCTGTCTCGGCATTCGTGAATCGTATTGATTTACACTTGCAGACATGTGCCGTTCCTCCTATTTCCTTATCGCGGTGCATTCAATATACTTCTTCCTGCACCCTCTTGTCCAAGCAAGTGCATCAGCAAAATCCCTGCTTCCAGCCGACTGCTCAGAAGCAATCCTCTTTTAGAGCAGTCCTGCACGCACACAAGGTCATGAGAAAATGTTACGGAAAGGAAACGGGTAGCCCAGGCCCAACCCTACAGAGTGCTACGGACTTCCAGGACACCCACAAGCGTTTTCCTCTTTGCTGACTGCAGTGGGTGTAGGACTTTTGGCTGCCTACAGGCCAACGTTGAGTGCCTGCGGGGGCGGAAGGCCCACTGTGACATCACTGAGTGGCGGAGGCTGACGTCACCGAGCAGTGGATTGTGCCGTCAGCGAGCGATGGACTGTGACCTCACGTCCCTCGCCGCTTATCTTCGGGCGCCGGCAGAGCCTGGGCCAGCCTGGCTCGTGCCTGGACTCCTGCCGAGCGTGCCTGCGAGGTGTGGAGGGTGGAGCGAGGCTTCTCCCGGTGCTGGGTGGTGCTTTGGGGGCTGCCGTCGGCAGCTCTCGGTGCCCGTCCCGGAGCCATCCCCTGTGTTTCCCCGGCCCTGCCTGGCTCGGGCAGCCGGCACCGCGGGGCGCGCTTGCAGCAGCGGAGGTGAGCTGTGCGGGGAAACGTCCCCCCGGGCGGCCGTGGGGCGGGCGATGGGGCTCGGGAGCCGGGAGGGTGTCCTTCTCGAGGGGCCTGGGCATTTCTCCTTGCCTCCCCTCTGCTCCCCGGGACAGCGAGTGACCATGGCCTCTCTGCCTTTTGCAGCGTGCGACACCCTTTGGCAGTGCCAGCGCCAGCGCCAGGGACGGGGAGCAGCTCCTCAGCTCATCCTCAGCTCTCCCCAACCCACCGCGGAGCGCAAACATGGCCGCAGAGACAGAGTGGAGCTGCCCCATCTGTCGCGACACTGAGGATGACGTCGCTTACGTGACACCCTGTCTCCACCAGTTCTGCCTGGGCTGCATTGTGCGGTGGACAAAGAGGAACCCATCGTGCCCCCTTTGCAGGCAGACTGTCAAGACCATCATTTCCTCCGTGCGGTCCGAGAGGGATTTTGTGGAGATGGTTGTTCCACACCCCTCAGACGCACCGGTTGCCGGCCACCAGGACGAGCAGGGGGTCGCGGGGCCGGTGCCCAGGACTGACAGGGCTGGCTTGCAGCCCGAGGTCTGGGCGGGCCTTTTCCAGGGCTCCAGGCAGATCCTCGAGCCGCTGCTGCAGTGGCTGAACCAGATGCTGGATGGGGCCCGCTGGTGGGAGGCAGCTTTGGCACAGGTCACCGTTCTAAGTCAACCTGTGCCGCTACGGGCTGGACGAGGAGGCCTTGGTGCGGGAGCTGCAGCCCGTCCTGCAACAGCAGACGGTGACATTTGTGCGCCAGCTCATCGACGTCGCCGCAGACCAGCTCAGCGAGCAGACCCTGCAGCGGTTGGACCTCCTGGACTCCCCTGGTGCCGAGGAGCAGGAGGACGGCCCCGCGGCCACCCCTGGCCCCGCCGCCTCCCCGGGGGGACTCCTGCCCCCAACCCCAGAGCGCAGGAGGAGCCCCAGGAGGAGCTGGGGCAGGCAGTGGCAGGTCCCTCCGTTGCTGGCCAGGGCGGGGACTGCTCCCCTGCGGGGCCCCGGCGCCCCCCGAAGAGGAGGGCCAGCCGCTCCCAGGCCTCATCAGCCCACAAGAGGAAACGCCGCCGGCAACGCTAGGGTGCCCCAGAAGCCAGCAAAACCGGGCCTGGGTCAGCAGCTGGGGCATGTGCCGGCCCCAAGGGGACCGAATTACGAAAGCAGAAAATAAAACTCTGAGAACCGCAGGGAAAGTCTTAGTCTCTCCTTACCAGCAGTGCAGCTGGCATTGCTATCGCCGCCACCCGTGACGCTTTCTCCTCCTGCTCCTGGTGCTGTGCGCACCTTCCCCTCACGTGTCTGCTGCAGCTTCCACATTGTCTGTCGTAGCTTGCCCTGAAGCCCCGATCCGATATCGATACAGAAATATCACCAGAGGAGAAGAGATAAGGAGCGCCAACTTGGGAAGGTGCAGATGTGGGCAAGATGAAATATCTATCCTAGAAAGATAGATGTGGGCAATCTCTAGCTCTTTCCATCACTTCAGCTCCAGAAACGTTTGCTGCCACTGCTGCAGAAGCTATGACCTCCTCGGCATCAAAGAGCACTTAGGAAGACAAAACAGGGGAATATTAATATACTTAGTCAGAATGATTCACAGTTCCATACCGTTTCTGGGTCCATTTCAGCGTGTTCTATGGATGGCATTTCAGAAGTGCATAATTTACTTCTACCCATCAGCTTTCTTTCAGTGCCTGGTGTACAAAGGCTGTATTACATTAGCTTTGTGTTAAAATGCCCGGTAAGAGATCAATTCTTGGAGCACTAATATTTGACCAAGGTAGTACATTTGGGCAAGGAAAGATGCCCAGACTTGATGGAAGAACTGAAGTTGAAACCTACAAGATTAATTTTAAACACTTGTGCGTCCTTCTGTGTCACCTGCTTCTTATTAGTGCAGGCTGTTCAAACCACAGACTATTTTCTGAAGTTTGAGCTTCACTGAACTGAAGTTTCAGGCGGGATGCTTCTTCATTGCTGGATCTCGCTAGCAGTAGGTCAGTCATGCTGCTTATTGCTCTCTAGAAAGAGTACCCATGCCACCCTCCCCCAAGAGATTCAGTGTCAGAATAAGATTCTTGGAGTATTGGATGAGAAATCTATGCCGTGTATAAGAGTCACCCTACTTCCTCTGCTAACTCTTCCTGTCTGTTCTTAGTCTGATTGTCTGTGGTGTGTTTAATCTGCTGCCTAAAGGTAGGCAGTGGATTAATCGAAGCTTAAGCTTCCAAGGAGAGACAGAAAATTTGTTTTCCTTTTGATAGCCCTGACACTTGTTAGCAGCATGCTGTACAAAAAAGAGGGGTTTCTGTACCCTGATTTCCACTCTTCTCTACCCAGAACTGAATCCATCTCAAGACTAACTTCTCTGTTGTAGGTAGTTCATGACAAATTAAGTCAGGCCTTATGGCTGCTTGATTCTGGCAGGCTTAAGAGAATTTACATTGCCAAGTAGAGATATCCGTCAACTGGTAGGGTAGAAACTGTAGGTTTCTCCAGAAACTTATGGATAACAAGGAGGGGAGGGCAAGATCATCTCCTATGATAATACTGATCAAAGATATATTGTATCTTTTAACAAGTTTGTTGAAAGATACAACTGATGCAGCAGATCACTGGTATATTCACCTATTTTAATCAGTAATGTCCACTTCAGAAAAATTTTCCTCCTGCTCAGTAGAGAACATGGTGAAGTCAGGGAAGGGGTAGCAAGACAGATGTTTCTAAATTTGATGCCATTGAAAATGATCACATTATAAAGCTGTTTGTGTTGCCTTTACTTCAGTCCCTTCAAAGTCATTGAAGGAGAGTGCAAGTGTGCCAGTAAATGCCCTCTTAGTATTCTCACAAGGTCCTTGGTAAAGGAGCAGGACCTGCAGTATCTGCGACAGAACATTTGAAGTTGCATCTACAGAGTGTCCTGTTTCCAGAAGGAATTCATCACTTGCAGCTGGTGGGAAGGAATGACTATGACACACAGCAACTGGCTCTACTAGTTGGAGTTTAAGGCATGATGAGACTGAAGTGGCACATGTCCTTTGTGTGCCCTGAATTGCTGGCTCTCAACACCAGCTACCCTCAAGATGGAGGGTTTTGACAGACCCAGTTAGAGGCATCCTTCCTGTCAAGTGAAGATCACAGCTTCTTATTGTATGTGGGGCACAACTGCATTGGTCAAATTAAGGTTTTTTATTCTGACATATACAAAAAAAGGAAAGGCTGAAGAAGCAAGTGACAAGAACAATTGCCACTTCTATCTGTCCCAGTTATGGTGACATACTACACTTACGGCTCTTACCAAAAGTATTTCTTACTATCTTAATTTTTAATATTATTTACTGACTTCCTTCTTCTACTGTGTACACTCACTACCTTCTAGTTATTCCTGAGATTTAATTCGCCCAAGACATTCTCATCCTGAGCCAAAAAGTTACAAGCTTAACTAAAGTATGCCGTAGCTGCTCTCTCATACTTGGATCCCCTGTGTTTCGTCTTTCCAACCAGATCAGTTAAGAACTACGTGGCTCTAAACTACTCAGTTTGCACATACAGAAGTCTTTATGGCTCAGATATTATAGGTAATGATGGGTATTATATATCTTTACGACACAGCAGTCATAAAACTAAAAGTTACCACAGTATTCAAGATGAGCTTTTAATTGTGCTCATAACTCACTGAAAATTCCTCACTGGCTAGCCAGCATGTTTCTCAGGTCAAACATAAAATTTGTGTTTGTTGGCTGAGAGAACAGAGATAGTTTAGGATTAAGTTTTGCTAACTAGATTTAAAAGAAAAGAAAGCTGAAAGGTTTTAATCACAGGTTTATGAAGGGGTTTACTCATCTGTGCATGTAACATCCCATTAGATAGTACTGAAGTCCTATAGATCTCAGTAGCTTCTTTGCTTTTCTGCTACTGCTAATCCCTTTCATATTACCTCTAGAGAATAGGAGGGAGACCACACCATATGTTGGCAGGTCATGACAAATTTATGTCCTATACTTCAAGCACAGAATACTGCTATTCAAAAGCTTTTTTGTCTTGTAGCAGTTACACCCTCACTGTGTTGCCCATCCCCGTTTACACAGTCTCCTTCCAAGATCTTTAATTTTAAGCAGACCTAAGTTCCTCCCCAGAATACTTAGGTATTCATACAACTGTACGCAAACCTATCCCGAACACAGCCAGGAGAGTTTGTAATTAACTAAGCCCAAGTTATCCCCCTTTTCTCTTAATGGCTTCTTCAAGAATGATTTTCTGATTAGTGAGAGAACTTAGTCTTCCTGAGAAGCCATTAAAAACAAACTTCAGGGAGAGACAGACGTTTGTAAAGCCTAAATATTCCTTCTGCTAAGACCATAGAGGTCTTACATTGTTTTGCCTTTTAAACTTGCTAGTACTATGGTTTAGTTTTTACAGCTTCTCCTTCAGTGTGGAACTGAAGGACATTTCCAGGACAACTGAATCTGACATTATCACCATCATTTCCCAAAGGCATTCGTGTGGATGCCATTAACAGACAGTAATTTGAGACTGAAGTACTCGAGTAACCTAGCTGATCTCGGAAAAAGAAAGGGAAGTGGGAGGATGGAATGATTTCTGGTCATCTCCATCCCAGGTCTCATCTGTCAACTGCATCAGCTTTACATGTGGCTTTTGCTAATAGAAGTTACCTGGTGTTTATTCCCTAAGTGACCTACTGGATTTTAGGAACACACATGGCACCCTCTTTTTACTACTTAGAAAGAAAGATCAGCTAAAGTCATTCACACCTTTGAGTCCTCCCAAAGAAGACAGCTTTCCTGAGGGTTCATTATTTGTGATTACTAGTAAGGGCTACTTAGATGAACCAAAGTGAGGGTCCGTTGCTCAGACCACTTACTTACCTAGACTGTTTTGAATGTTAAGTTTTAAACGCAAATCCATTAAACAAGAGAAATCAGCTTTACTAACTTGAGATCACCCCTAAGTTCTGGGCCAACCTTTAACATGAGACAATTCATTTGTTAGGAAGATGGCTATTAGAAGCGGTCCTCACAGCGTGGGAGATCAGTGCAGAAGCTGCCACTTCCTCAAAAGCACACGGAAACTATAGAGAACACTCAGCAAGCATGAAATCAAGTGCTTTAGGTTCAGAAGTTGTTGTGTTAAAATTTTCACCAACTCAGCTTGAACTTTTTTCATCAGTTTTAAAGAATTTTTTCCTGTGGTGAGTACTTAAATTCTCATACTATACAAGCCTAACTGAAAACAAACAGAAAAAGATTATAATATGTTAGAGTGTAGAAACATGCATGGAACAGGACAGTGAGAAAGAACTTCGACCAGCTGATGACCACAATTACGCACATTTACCACTAGGAAGAATTAGTATTTTTACAAACACTTTTCTTTTCTTCTTCCAGCCCTTTTCTCTTTTTCCATGCTCTTATTTGATTTCCCTTCATGTAGTCTACACTGTGGAAAGCAGGTCTGCTCATCTTATGTATCAGACTGATGAACTCCCAGGGAATAGCAACCAAGACAGGCAGCACACAAAAAACCAGAAAGCACCAGATGGTTGCAAAATACCTTGTATTTTACCACTGTTCTTTTTTCTTTCCGCAACAGTGGGTTTTATTTGTGTGCAGCTGCATCTATTTCAGTATCTCTTTTTCCTTCCTGATACGCTCTTTCCTTTTTCTATATCACAGAACAATGAGGTTGGAAGGCATCTCTGCAGATCATTTAGTCAACCCCCCTGACTCAAAGCAGAAGCAGGAAGAGCAGATTGCTCAGGGTCATGTCTGGTTGGGTTTTGAACATCTCCAAGGATGGAGACTCTACAACCTCTCTGGACAACCTTTTCCAGTGTTTGACCACTCTCCCTGTAAAAAGGTGGTGGTGGTGGGGTTAATATTTAACAATGGGATTTTCTGTATTTCAATTTGTGCTTGTGATAGACAAAACATTGGTCAAAGCGGAAATGGGTATATTCTAAATGCAAGAATTAGAATCCTTTTTGTAAATGTAAAAAAAAAAGCCACGAAACTTTTCTTCACGTAAGTTTGACTGGTTTGCAGTTACTTAGGCACAAAAAAGAAAGAGTTAGTTAGGAGGCAGACATTCCACCTTTAACAGATAGCTAGAAGCAGCTGGTTGAAAAAGCAAATGTTCAGGTGGACTCTCAGGAATTTGAATTAGAGGTATGACTCGTGCATGGAGGAAGCACAACCTTTGAGATGGGAAAAGATTTAGCGCTGTTTGCCTTATATTTTGGGGGATGGTTTTCTTTTTATTTGCTTTGTTGCTTTAATTGAAGAAGAAACCAGTTTAGTTCGTGTTTTCTCTTGTCAGTTCTTAGGTTTTTATATTGAGTTGCTGTGATTCCTGTATTGTTTGGTTGTCCCCTTTTTCTCCAGCATAGGGAGTAGTTTTTGCTTTCACTTTTTGTTTGGATTGGCTTTCATCAGGTAACAAAGCTCAGGAGTTTGAGCTGTTTGTGGGAAGAAAATGTTTTGTTTTGCTTTTCTCAGTACACAGGAGTAGGAATGGAGTACGATACTACACTTGTTTGCCTAGAAAATGAGAGTTGCATAGGCTAGTGTCCTGCTGCACCTTT
This sequence comes from Gymnogyps californianus, assembly GCF_018139145.2. Taxonomy (NCBI): domain Eukaryota; kingdom Metazoa; phylum Chordata; class Aves; order Accipitriformes; family Cathartidae; genus Gymnogyps; species Gymnogyps californianus. Next base: position 4,313 of record NW_026114271.1, on the reverse strand, counting down.
GTGGGAAGTTGAAACCAGCCAGACAGCAGGTTTGATAGAAGGCTGTTTTCTGCAGCTGGTGTACCTGCTGATAACCACGGCTCAACTTCTTCAGTCCTCCCAGTCTGTAGGAAAAAAGAGAGTATTAACAGCTTTAAGAGCAAATAGTGATGTTAAGGAAAGCGGGCTTCCCCAAGATCAATGCCACAGGTGTGCACCTCTATGAGGTCTGGTGAGAGGTGTCTCATGTGGTTTCCTCCTGCTTCCCCCATTAGAGGAGTTAGTAGGGTCCTCACCTCTGCTCATTGCCCATTGCAGAAAACTGGTAGAAATGCAGTAGCTTTGAGACCTCTGTCTTTTTGTTGGATAAGTTACAGGTAGGTTGGAGAAGTCAGCTGGATGGATCTGCATAGGTGTATGCACGTAGTTTGTCAGCCTAGTGCATTTTCTCACTAGAATTCTTCCTAGGACAAAGAAGTACATTTGCATACAGTCTGTCTTCTTGAAAAGGAGATAGGTCTTTGTTGTCGTAACTATCTTTCCACATCGTTATAACTGTCTTTCTGCGTATCTTTTTTCTGACTCCTCCTGTTGCTGAGCTCACAAAAGCAGGAGTTATACCTCAGTCCATTGCAGTTAGACCTTTCATTCGAACTGGATGAGGTGCCTATCTCCTCATAGAGGTCTGCAGAATGGCAGGAGGAACAGGCCTTTCTGACACCGCTTAGGTAGCAAACAGTACCGAGACACCGTTGTTTGCATAGCTAGAACTATGATAAACTTGGTTTTTGTTGAATCCTAGAAACAGTGATTGTTACCTACCAACACATTATCGCACATTTATCTGGGCTGTCTGCTTTCTCTGGGGCAGGAACAAGCACCCCTATGCTGTTCTTTAAAAACTGTTACTTTAACCTGGTCTTAAATGATTTTAGCAATACAGGTTCAGTAACTTTCCTGTAGCATTGTTAACAATTATTGCAGTTTCAAGTGACTGGTTTCTTTTAACGCCTTGAGCCTCTTTTAATGCCTTTAGCCTCAAAACTAAAAACCCACTGGTTTTCACTGTGTAAATTGTCCTTCCATAAGGTAAACACTGTATGAGTCTATCCTTGTTTTTAAAAAGACTTATTTTAAGGGTAAAAACAGATTACAAGTAATCTCAAATGTCTCTGCTAAGTAATAGCTGACAGGTTTGCAAAAACAAGTGAAGGAGCACATCACGACGGTGAGGTAGTGTCGTGGTTTAACCCCAGCCAGCAACTAAGCCCCACACAGCCACTCGCTCACTCCCCCCAGTGGAATGGGGAGAAAATCGAGGAGTAAAAATGAGAAAACTCGTGGGTTGAGATAAAGACAGTTTAACACGTACAGCAAAAGCCGCACACACAAGCGAAGCAAAACAAGGAATTCATTCACCGCTTCCCATCGGCAGGCAGGTGTTCAGCCATCTCCAGGAAAGCAGGGCTCCATCACGCGTAACAGTTACTTGGGAAGGCAAACGCCATCACTCTGAACATCCCCCTCTTCCTACTCTTCCCCCAGCTTTATATGCTGAGCATGACATCCTATGGTCTGGAATATCCCTTTGGTCAGTTGGGGTCAGCTGTCCCGGCTGTGTCCCCTCCAGCTTCTTGTGCACCCCAGCCTCCTCGCTGGTGGAGTAGGGTGAGAAGCCAGAAAGGCCTTCGCTCTGTGTAAGCACTGCTCAGCAATACCTAAAACATCTCTGTATTATCAACAGCTGTGGTTTTCCAGCACAAATCCAAAACCTAGCCCCATACTAGCTACTACGAAGAAAATTAACGACCCCAGCCAAAACCAGCACAGGTAGGGAATAGAAGAAGACCTGTTGTTCCATTGTACTCCTTATCTTTAACAACAGCTTTAGGCAGTCTCCTGACTGGAGTATTTTCATCTGTTACAGGACATTTCAGATAGACAGATTTTGCCTAATCATACGCAAATCTCATTTATTAAAATCACAGTTCTATTGTGAAACTTTCAGCAGATAGCTTTTAGGCTCTGCTTAATTGCCTTTGAAATTGTGTACGTCTGGCCTGCTTTGCATCATTTGATTTTTACTGGTGTCGTGTTATTGGGAAATGTGTCTGTGTACACGCCATGAATTCTGTCTGATGAAGGCAACTCTCTGAGCATGTGTGTCAGAATACAACATCCATTTTGAACGTCAAGTTTTAATTTTCTTTAACTTCCATATAGGACTGAATTTTCAAAGGAGTAGAATACACAGCTTGCAGTAAATTTGATGTCCGTCTGGTCACAGGGAAAATCCTTGGATAAATATTTGCCTACTACGTAGCATTTATGTCTGGTGACAAGCAAGTTGCCAGCTTCCTTAGAGAAAACTGATTAAGGTCGTACCAAAAAATCAGGAAGTTACTGAAAAGAACTTTGCCCAGAGATTTTCAGGAAAGAGAGGACAAGAATAGGAGAAGGAAACCAAAAATCTTCTTCCCAGGAAGAGAGGAGAGGTAACACTTTGATTCCCTATTTGGGCGCAGAAGCCAAAGGCACGTTGGCAGGAGGAGTTAAAGTGTTACTTGTCAGCTAGGAGGGCTCTCAGCAAAAGAAGACTGCTCAGAATTTGTGTGGGAGACTGGTAGGGGGCTGGCATGACATTCTCCCTGCCCCCTAAATATGTGCTGGCTGAAGTGAATAGCTATTATTTATTGGATGTCTATGACAGTTATTTACCAATATATTTGAGAGTTGGCACCCATGACACAGAGAGAAAATACCAGCTTTTACTGGAATGCTGTTTACAGCTTAACTGCATTCTATAAACGGTGTAAGTAACAGTCACTCTCAGAAGTTCATTTCATCTATGAGAGAGTTGATTCTTCTTGAAGAAAAGAATCATTTTAAATAGACATTTTGTTTAGCCAAGACTGTGGGCTCTGCATGGTTAACCATGATAAAAAACAGGGCTGATTTACTTATCGAAAGAGGGGGAAAAAAGGGAGAAGCTTAAACACAGTAAACCATATTGCACCACAAAACTGCCAAAGTATTATATACTGTTTCATTCAGATGAGAACATCACTTTCCAGTCCCAGAGATAACTGGGGTCAAACTAGGAAAGGTTCTTACTGGAGCATTCAAGTTAAATGATAAAAGTATAGCAGTTCTCTTACTTGTTCTCCTGCAAGCTGCAGGGGTTTTAAGATTTCAGCTGTACAAGTATGTATGTGAAAGGATTTCTTCCTAGGAATTAGCACAGACACTCTTAGATGTTACTGTAGCTGGGCAAGTGCTGAAAGAACATGAGGTAATACATAATGGAGGTATTAACTGAGCACCTGGTTGGTCGCACAGGAAGATGTTCTTTGCTTCTCCCACTGGTCTGCCTTTGTCCTTCTTTCTAAATTACTTCAGGGGTCAGGTATGTGACTTTTCTTCCTCGGCTTAATTCCTAGGTTCTGCATGATGTGATAGGACACGAACTGATTTTGCCTTGCACCTTCCTTTTATTGCAAACAGATGCTGTCTCTGAACTCCAGGCATTCAGCTTCTGAAGCTTCTGGTATGCCAATTCAACCAAGCACTTTTTTCCTCTAGATTTGCAAATTATTTGCCAAGAAGACAAGAGAGACCCAAATTATTTTGTGAAGTGTCATCAACTTCAGTGAACTGGCTGAATGAGAACGAACAATATGTGTGGAGGATGGTAGCATCAACAGAATGCTTGTGCAAAACCAGGGCTGTTCCAGTTTGTGGATGTGCTTGCAAAGAGATCTATGTTCTAAACAAAAAAGCTGGAAGATGGGGTAGGGAGAATCTGTGTTGATGAATCCTCTTTTTCTCCCTGTAGCATTTAACTCAAAGGGTAGGGTACGTGGCTAAAACACAAAAGATACAGAACTGAAAGATCCGTTAATTTCATTCTCTTATTTGTCCACAGACTGGCTCGATCCAATGTAAAAAATTTAATACCTTCTGAAGGTTTTCCAATCTTTCTATGCTTCTAGAATCTTAGAAAGCATACAGTTGCAGAAACAGAAATGCTCTGTGCTGGTATTTCCATCAGAAATGATCTGTGCAATTTTCAGGTCACTGGAAATTTAAAAAATACTTTCATTCCAAATAGGCACAAAATCATATCCAGAAATAAGAAAGTTCCTGTAGAAGTGTATTTCTGAGATTAAGAGGACTCCTCTCTTACAGAATTCAGGCAAGACAAAAGCTACAATGAAAAAATATTCAATGAAGGTAAATTAAATCCTACATTACTTTCGTTCAATAATTTTTGGATGGGCAGAATATGTTCGCCCACGTTAAGTAACAAATTGGTATATCCAGAAAATCTGGAA
>NW_026114270.1:0-14516 GCF_018139145.2 Gymnogyps californianus | reverse complement strand
TGTCAACTCCCACCACTTCACCGTGGTCGCCCTTTCTTCTGCCATGAAAGTACCAGACAGATGGAAAGAATCCATAGTGGTCTGCAAGTACAAGGTATGTCTATGATGTGTGTCTGCATTTTTCCTAAGGTACTTGTAGTATGGACTTTAAAGTTAACATTAAGAATGTGCCAACTGTCCTTCTGTATTTTTTACCTGAAGTATTTTAACACAAATACTAAAAATAAGGTCTGTTCTGGAGCATGTTAACACCTATGCAAAGCTTACTCCCCTCCATTTATTCTCTCTTCTCTGAAAGCATAATCTTCTGTTTCTGTGCGCTTACTATTACATGATACTGTGAAAATAATTTTTGTAATAAAGAGGAAAGAAACTGTTTGTAAGAGTTAAGATGTTCAGAAGAAACAGACTTTGTTTTGTGATAAAAGCTTTATGCTTTTTCAGTAAATAAGTTTTTAAAATATCTTATAGTAGTATTCGAAAACCTTACTGAGATACTAGCATCTGTACTAAAAGCAATCAAGGTCAAACAAGAGACATGGACAAATCGGCGTCGCTTCCACGTGTTTTCCAGGCTTTCCCAAGAAGCGTTAGCAGCCTTGGGACTAGTGACAGTGAGTCCTGATGTGTTTTTGGTGAGTTATTGCTTCAATAATGTCCTTTTTCCTTATCCTAGAGTGTGTAATTTTGACTTCAGTTGGAAAGAGATTTTCCAAAATGGAAATCTTTCTCATTCAAAGAAGTTTCATTTTATGAACTTCCCATCAGAGTGGATCTTCCGAGATGATGTACTTGGCAGTAGAAGTTGTCAGCAACAAGACTTTTCACTCTCTTTAAAAAAAAAAAAAAAAAAAAAAAAAAGTCAATTTCCTTCCAAAGACCCAAGTACAGCACGTCTTCCTAGAGTTGATGGCATCGCTGGTCTTTGGGTTTTCAGTTGTAACAGTTGAGATACCATAAAAACATGTTCCTCTATGTGCTTCAGTACAGCCAAGAGCATTAGCAAATCTGCCAGTCCTTTTTGGTAGCCTTATGTATTGCAGCACTGGGGATTTGATTCCCCCCCAAAGTAAAACCATATGAGGGATCTTTTATCTCACTGGTTTTTCTATCATAAATGAAACCTTAAAAAAAAAAGTTAAATTGTATAACTTTTAAATTGACTTGCATTGTTTAAACAGTAACTGCCAAATAGCTATAGCATATGATTTATTAGGTGTACTTATGCAGTTAGGTATTTGTTCTAAATCTTTAAAAAGTGAGGCAACTGAATGTTACGGGATTTTTTCACTGATATTTTGACGGAGTGCTCTGAAGTACTTTATTTCTGTCTTGCTTTCAATGGTGCGCTTCCCTGGCAGTTCAGTAGCCTCTCTCTTGGACAGTGCAGCTGGCCAGATGTCCATCCTAACTACGTAACACAATATCCTGGTTTCGGCTGGGATAGAGTTAATTTTCTTCTTAGTAGCTGGTAGAGTGCTGTGTTTTGGATTTAGTGTGAGAATGATGTTGATAACACGCTGATGTTTTAGTTGTTGCTAAGTAGCGCTTCTCTTAAGCCAAGGATTTTTCAGTTTCCCATGCTCTGCCAGCAAGCAGGTGTGCAAGGAGCTGGGAGGGAGCGTGGCCAGGACAGCTGATGGGAACTAGCCAAAGGGGTATTCCATACCATAGAACATCATGTCCAGTATATAAACAGGGGGGAGTTGGCTGGGAGGGGTGGATCGCTGCTCGGTCAGCAGGTGGTGAGCAATTGCATTGTGCATCACTTGTCTTTTCTTGGGTGTTATTTCTTTTTTTTTGTTATATTCTTTTCATTACCATTATTATATTATTCTTAGTAGTGTATTTTATTTTACTTTAGTTATTAAACTCTTCTTATCTCAACCCAAGAGCTTACCTTTTCTTTTTATTTTTTTCCTCCTCCCCATCCCACTGGGGGCCAACAGGGCCTGGGGACGTTTGTTGCCCTGGGAAGCCAGTCCCAGCACGGGAACAGAGGGGGAACATCGCAGAGCAGAGCCTGAGCGAGAGACGTGGCACCATCTTCTGGCACGCTCCCCCCCGCACCCCCCTGTGGGGCAGCTGCCAGCCTGTGGGACCAGGGCTGGGGGGGCTGCAAACGTTTGGGGGGGCCACCCCCTTTATTTTCTAGCAGAGCCCCCCCCTTTTTGGGAGGGGTTGTGTACATATGTAAATGGCATTATTAAAGTAACGAGCTGCTGGTTGGGGCTGTTTCCCTCATTTTGTGCCTTTTTTTGGGGTGAATAAAAAGGTGGGGTTTGGAGAGGTCTGGGGGGGGGGTGACGACATCATTTGGGGCACCCCAGTGTCACCGTGGGGGGGCAATGATGTGGTGGAGGAGCAGGTGAGTGGGGTATGGGGGGGGGTCATGGGGGGTCCTCCAAAAAGGGGGGTGTCAGCCCCAAAATCCTGAAAATTCATGGGGGGGGAATTAAAAATATTAAAAACTGTAAATATGGGTGTGAGGTGTTGAAATAGAGAAAAATCTCTCATTTTTATATATATTGAAAAATAATTTCATTATATGTATCTATAAAAGGATTTTAAAATAAAAACCTGTATCTACTATATTATGTAAAGGATTTTAGAATATAAAAAATTCTCAATAGAGATATATAGGGTTTTAAAATACAAAAATAACTCGTATATATAAATTAAAAAATAAAGGACTTTAAAATGCAAAAAAGATGATATGTTTTATATATGAAAGAATTTAAAATAGAAAAAGTCTGAATAGAGCTATCTACACTTACTATGTGTTACATAGTAAGTCTAAATAGATATTATATGTAATCTAGAGATTATATATAAGTAAATAGATATCTAAGTCTAAATAGATATAACTAAATATCAGTCTAAATAGATATGTGTAAATATGTGTGTAAATAGAGAAGTCTAAAGAGATTTGAGTGTCAAAATATGTAAGTCTAAAAAGATATTTAAGTGTCAATGTCTAAACATATATAGTCTAAATAGATATTCTATATAATAAGTGTAAATAGATATATAAGTGTAAATAGATATCTATAAAAGTGTAAATAGAGATAATATATGTGTAATAGATATATATGTTAATATGTATATGTCTAAATAGATGTAAGTGGAAATAGATAATTGTCCTGGTTTTGGCTGGGATAGAGTTAATTTTCTTCTTAGTAGCTGGTAGAGTGCTGTGTTTTGGATTTAGTGTGAGAATGATGTTGATAACACGCTGATGTTTAGTTGTTGCTAAGTAGCACTTATCTTAAATCAAGGTTTTTCAGTTTCCCATGCTCTGCCAGCAAGCAGGTGTGCAAGGAGCTGGGAGGAGACACCGCCAGGGCAGCTGACCTGAACTAGCCAAAGGGGTATTCCATACCATGGAATGTCAGGCCCAGTATATAAACGGGGGGAGCTGGCCGGGAGGTGCAGATCGTGGCTCTGGCATCGGTCAGTGAGTGGTGAGCAATTGCATTGTGCATCACTAGGTATTTTTTCCTCCCCCCCTTCTTTTTTTTGTTATATTCCTTTTCATTACTGTTATTATTATATTTCATTATTATTGTTAGTATTATATTTTACTTTAGTTACTGCTCTTATCTCAACCCATGAGTTTTACCTTCTTTCCTGGTTCTCCTCCCCATCCCACTGGGAGTGGGGGGGGCAGTGAGAGAGCGGCTGCGTGGTGCTTAGCTGCTGACTGGGGTTAAACCACAACAATAATATATATAAAACATATTCCCTAAATATGTATGTATGTGTAAATATATACATCAGTGTAAATGTCCATAATATGTAAGGTTTTTAAAATTTTATTTATAGGAAGGATTTAAAAACTTGACACACACCCCCCCCCCCCCCAGTATCTCTCTATTGATGATATAAAAGCACTTTCAAAAGTTGCCCTCCACCCTTCTCTTTTTCCCCCTTTTCCCATCTGAATCTGGGGCCGATTCACCCAAACGGGGACTTTCCTCTGCGGGGCTGCACACACGGAGCGGGAGCTGCTGCACAGCACAAACATACCCCAAAAACCCTGATTCTAGGTCTGCAACGGGATTTAAAAAAACAATTTGGGACTCCCAAAAAGTGAAATCTGCCTGGATTTGTGCAGCCGGAAAGCAAAAAAAACCCCCACCCCCATTTTCAGGCACAAAACCAAAAGCAAAAATCACCAATTTCTATGTTGTGGAAAAGGGCCAAAAAACACCCTAAATGGAATATTTGGAAAAGCAAAAAAACCCCAATTTTTTATATTATGCAAAAGCAAAAAAAAAAAAAAAAACCAAACGATTTGGGGAAAATTTGGGCTGAAACACAGCAGTTTGAGGGCATTGCTGGGCATGCACCTGGTGTGGATTATCTGTGCGGGTTATCCCAGGTGAGTTACTGCTGTGGATTATCCCCGGTGGGCCCCTGGTGTAGGTCATCCCCATGCATGTTCATGCATGTTCCCCATGCACCTTTCTACCACATGTACACCCCCCTGCCCTGGTGTCTGTCTCTCCCCCACCCCCCACCCTCCCCCTGCAAGGGTTTGCCCCCCTGCGAGTTTTCGCTATGACATGCCACAGGATCTCCTGCCCTCCTATCTTGTGCCACCACTCCCCCCCATCACCCATATTCCGCACTGCTGCCCCCACAACCCCTCTGCCTCCGGACCCCTGGGTTCTGCCTGCACCCCCAACCTTCCCATTGCTCCCACCCAAACTCCAACACCCCCCCCCTTCCCTGCACCCACTCCCACCCCACTCTCCCTCCTCCTATGTTTTTATGCTGAAAACAGTGTTGGTAACACAGGGATGCATTAGTTATTGCTGAGCAGCGCTTGCACGCGTCAGGGGCTGTTCAGCTCCTCACCCACCCACCAGCGAGCAGGCTGGGGGTGCACAAGGAGCTGGGAGGGACACAGCGGGACAGCTGACCCCAGCTGCCCAAAGGGATATTCCAGACCGTGTGATGTCATGCTCAGCAATAGAAGTGGGGGGACGTTGGTGGGGGGTGCTGCTCGAGGACTGGCTGGCATTGGTCAGGTGGTGGTGAGCAATTGTTTTCATTTGTATCACTTGTCTTGGGTTTTCTTTTTCTCTGGTTTTTTTCTTCTTTTTCCTAGAATTTATTATTGTTGTTGTTGTTTCTTTTTAATTGTTAAACTTTTTATCTCAGCCATGAGTTTTCTCACTTTTGCCATTCTGATTCTGTCCCCCATCCCACTGGTGGGGGAGCGAGTGAGAGTTGTGCGGTGCTTCGTTGCCTGCTGGGATTAAACCATGACACAAGGTTAGTTGCAAGCCTGCCTGGCTAATGCTTTAGGCTCTCCGTGTTATTCCTGCCATCTTTATAGGCCATCCTTGTTCTTCACTGCTGCTTTATAGTGCTTTTGCTCTGTAAGCAGCAATACTCACGCTGTGCAAGCATACATGTCTCTCAGCCTCTGGGAAGTAACTCTGCCAAAGACAAACAGCCTAACAGCCATGGCACAATCTAGAGCAATTCTGCTCTCAAGGGACCCAGCAGGCCCCTTTCTCTCACCTCTTACTCTGTCTAGCTAGGCTGGGAAGTACGGTTGTTGCAGAAACTGCTACATCCTCTGATTCCTTCTCGGGTTGTTAGCTTGGCCTGTGTTGAGGTCATTGACTCTGCACAGAGCACAGGCAGCCTGGAGAGCTTTACACCAAGTCATTCCTTTCCCCTTGGGCAGCAGTGGTTCTGCTGCTGGTACAGGCAGCCGCTTTCTCAAGGCAAGGGCTGAGATGACAACAGGCTGCTGCACACTGCAGTCAGACTAAGACCTGTTCTCTGGGGACCCGGTGCAGGGAAGCTGAGGTATGTTTTGCACTGCAATGGCTCTTCACAAGGGAACTGTGCTCTGGTTTTAACAGAAAAGGTGTCGGTCACAGGCAGCATGTATTGCTGTGTACAGCTATTTGGCAGGTGTCTTGCTTGTTCAAGTAGAGGCATATTTTCTTGCCTTGCACTCTGATGCCAATCAATCAGGAGTTCAAGTTACAAAAGACATTTGACATCAAAGCAAGATGACGGCTCAGTTTCTACCTGCACTGTATTTCAGGTGTGTTGCTAGCTGAAAATGGCTTGCAGGCCAGGAGATATTTAGAGGGGTCTGAATTAAAGAAGCGAGTGTTGAAGTGTTTTATTTAAGGAGGCGAATTAGCAGCCAAAAGAGCTGAGCTGCTCACCCGATGCATTGGCAGAACAGCCCATCCAGCCTACCAAGTATTGTGTGCTGCAGGCAGCAAAGTGCAGCTGTGATGCTTGCGGGCAGGAGCAGCAAGGAGTGCAGAGCTATGCTCCTGTACAGAGCAAAGATGGAACCTCCAGAGCTCTACGGTCATCTGCTAAGGACACCTAATATACCAATATGCCTCTTTGCTTTCCCTGCTTCATGTCTAATTACTTTTGCATTGGTGGAGGGCAGGGTGACAAGTAACATTGTGCAGTGTCTCTTATCTAAGTGACAAGGCCTGCGCAGGAAGCCTTGTGTGTATGCAGGATTAGGAGAGCAGAGTACTGATAGCACAGAGGTGAGGAAAGGTGCGAACAACACAACAAAGCCCAAGGATCACAGCGTATCACTTGTGCATATCAGCCACTTGCTGCTCTCAATGCGCTGTTTCCTGCTGAACATAGCTGCCCCTGTCACACAGAGCAGCTTTCAGTCTCTTCTCTCCTGCCTTCAGGATGTCATCTGTGTTGCCTTATTTTTTTTAACTCTCTCACCAGCATCTGTTGGCTCGCTGCTGTCGCTCCCACACCCTGATGCCACACGCAGACCGATACAGCAATCCCTGGGGCTGACTCTGGGGTAATGGGGTGGGAGGCACGAACGGAAACAACCACCCGACTTTTAAAGCAGTCGGACGCCAAGGACCGAAATGCTTGAGCCCCTGGGACGCTTTTTGGTACAAGAGGCAATGAATGTTACAGCCTGGGCTGCGAGGGGGAAAAGGGCAGAGAAATGTAAGCCTGCAGCCCAGTGAGCAGTTGCGGTCTCCGGACGGCGCACGCTGGGCTGAGGCACCGCTCGTGTCTCACCCGGCCGATGCTGGGGACGGGAAAGGTGAGCGCGTGCTGCCGCCCGCGGCGACGGGCGGTACTGCAGCCCGGGAGCCGCGCATGGCGCGGTGGCGCGCTTTGCAGCGCTCGCTGCTGCCACCAGGCGACCAAATTTTGGTACTGCAGCTCGGGAGCAGCACATGCGCAATGGCGCGCTTTCCAGCGCTCGCTGCCGCCTCCGGGCGACCAAATTGGGTACTGCAGCTGGGGAGCCGCGCATGCGCGGTGGTGCGATTTCCAGCGCTCGCTGCCGCCTCCCGGCGACCAAAATTGGGTACTGCAGCTGGGGACCCGCGCATGCGCAATGGCGCGCTCTGCCGTACTCGCTGCTGCCGCCCGGTGATTAAAATTGGGTACTGCAGCTGGGGAGCCGCACATGCGCGTTGGCACGCTTTGCAGCGCTCGCTGCTGCCGCCGGGCGACCAAAATTGGGTACTGCAGCTCTGGAGCCGCGCATTGCGCAGTGGGCGCACATTGCCGCCCTCGCTGCTGCCTCCTGGTGACCAAAATTGAGTACTGCAGCTCGGGAGCCGCGCATGCGCGGTGGCGGCCCGTGCTCCACACTAACATCTGCCGGTAACGGCAATGCGATGCTGCAGTGCCTGCGAGGTGATGCCGCCGCGCTCGTTGCTGCTCCGGTAAGGAAACGCCGCTTCCGCCCACGTCCGCGGTTTCTGCGGGCGCTCAGCGCGCAAAGCGCGGCACTGCAGCGCCGGTGCCGCCCCGGGGCGAGCGCCGCCGCTGGGCGCTCGCTGCTGCTGCCGCCCGGTGGCCGCAGCGCGGTTACTTGCAGCCCGGCGTTCGCGCGCCGGGTCTGGCCCCTCCGGCGCGCCGTCGGCAGCCGGCGCATGCGCGGTTCCCGGGAGCAGCATGGCGGCGCGCTGGGCTTCGGTCCCGGCGTCGGGTGAGGGACGGGGCCGCCGGTGAGGTGAGCGAGCCGCTGTGGTGGGTGCAGGGGTGTCTTCTGCCCGCTGGCGGCGGGAGGGGAAGCTTCAAACTGCCCGCTGCGGCAGGCTCCCGGTGTGCTGGAGGCGAGCCGGACAGGGCAGCCCCAGGGAGTTACCCGGGAGCTGACAGGAGGGAAGAGGGGAAGGAGGCGGGCACCCCCCAGGCACAGACACCGGGCACCTCCCCAACTCTCCAGAGCTCCCCCTGAGCCTCCCCCGGCCCCGCTCGCCCCACGCAGCTGCCCCAGCTCCAGCGCCTCCCCTGAAGCCTGTCCCGTAGCCCCAGGCTGCCCCAAGCCCTGTCGTGAAGGCAGCAAGCTGCCCTCGATGCATCTCCAGAAGCCCCTGCAGAAAGAGGGGCTCCGGCCAGGGGCGTGCTATGGTAATAATGGTCACTGCTTCTTCTTTCCCTCTCCCAGAGGCCGTGTTGAGGATGCAGTTGTCTGTTTCTCCCTGGGATACCGTTTACTGCACCCACTCAGGCTTGAGTGGGTTGTCTCTGCCTGGCCTCACTCTCCTCGCAGCATGGGGGCAAAAAGGGATGGTTGGAGCACTTACTGCCTGTGGACGGGTGCTGCCGCAGCTGAAGCTGGAGAGGCCAGATTAAAGGTAAAGAAGAAGAAATCAAAGGCCATCTGGCCAGGAGCTGCCTCCCGCTACAGGCAAGAGAGAGCCTGTCTCTCCGGGTGAGGAAGGATCCCCCTTTGTAGTTCTCGGGCAGGTCAGACCGCCAGCGTGCACCACAGGGTCTGTATGTATCACCAACGGCGCGGTACGGCCGCGTAGTGCGTGAGTGAGTGAGGCTACGTGTGTAGGAAGCCTCATCTCGTAAGACATCCATGTATTCTCTTAGGTGGAGGACAGCCAAGCGACCAGAGTTACAGAAGAGGAGGGGAGGAGAGAAGGAGAAAGAAGCGTCTGAACTGGCAAATTCTCCTCAGCAGCGCCAAGAGCAGTGAGAGCTGCGGTGAGTCCCGGGCCCTCGGGGCCCTGTCTCCCCTCTTCTGCATCCTGGTCCCTCCCTGCCCCTCCCCTGTACCCCTCTCTTCCCCACGCTGCTGCAATTTTTTTTTTTTGCTCCCCTGTACCTCCTTTCTCCATGTCGCTCTGAGCAGCTCCCTGTCCCATCTTTTAGGTCCTCCTCTCTCAGCCCTGTAGCCTGTGGCTATTTTATCCTTCTCCGTCTCTCTCTGTCCGGCTCCTGGCCACTATTTTCACATTCCTCCCTCTTTGTCCTGTAGCCCATTGGTATTTTTGCTGTCTCTGGCTCTCTCTGCCCAGCTCCCTGTCCCTGTTCAAGGTCTTCCTTCTCGGCTCTGTAGCACATCACGAGTCTCTTTCTTTCTCCGTCTCCCTTTATCCTGCTCCCTGCCCCTCATTTTGAACTCCCTCTCTGTCCTGTTGCCTGTTGCTATTTTTTCCTTTCTCCATCTCACTGTCTTGCTCCCTGTCCCTGTTTTTTCTAAGTCTTCCCTCTCTGCCCCTAGACCATCGCTATATTTTTCTTTCCCGTCTCGGTTTGTCTAGCTCCCTGTCCCTCTTTCTTCATTCCACCCCTCTCTGCCACGTCGCCCATCGCTTCTTTCCTATGTCCCTCCTCTCTGTCCGTCTCACTGTCCCGATTTTTAAACTCTCCTTCTTTACCTGGTAGCCTCCTGCAGTTTTTTTCCCTTTCTCCATCTCTCTCTGTCCGACTCCCTGTCTCTAATTTTTTAATTCCTCCCCCTCTCTCTGGAAGCCTGTCGGGACATTTTCCCTTCTCAGTCTCTCTGTCCAGCTCCCTGTCGTTGGTTTTTAATTCCTCCCTCTCTGCCCTGTTACCGTCACCATTTTTTATTTTCTCCATCTCTCTTGGTCCAGCTCAAGAGCCGGATTTTTTTAAATTCCTCTCTCTCTGCCCTGTATCCCGTCACTTCTGAGGTCTCTTTCTCCGCCTCTCTTTGTCCCAGTTCGCGGCCCTTGCTTTTACTTCCTCCCTCTGTACCCTGTGGCCTGTTGCTTTGCCCCTCTTATTTCTCTCTTTCTCTCTCTCTGGCTCCCAGCCCTGTTTTTTCATTCCTTCCTCTCTGCCCTAGAGCCCATTGGTAGTTTTTTTCTTTCTCTGGCTCTCTCTTTCCAGTTCCCAGGCCTTGTTTTTTCAATTTCGTCCTTCTCGGTCCTGTGCCACGTTGCGATTTCATTTCTTTCGCTGTCTCTCCCTGTCTGGCTCCTTGCCAGGAATTTTTAATTCCTCCCTACCTGTCTTGTAGCCCATCGCTGTTTTTTCTTTCTGTCTCTCTCCGTCTGGCTCCCTGTCTGTGTCTTTACCTATTTTTTTTTTTAATTCCTCCATCTCTGCCTGCTGCCTGTTGCTATTTTTCTGTTCTCTGTCCCGTTCCCTGTCCTGAGCCTTTAGTTGCTCCTCTCTGTTCTCTAGCCTATCCGCAGTTTCCCCCCTCCCCCCCTTTCTCCGTCGCTCTCTGCCTGGCTCCCTCTCCCTGTCTTTACTTATTTTTTTTTAATTCCTTCCTCTCTGCCCTGTACGCGTTAAATTTTTTTCCCCAGTGTCCCTCTGTGGATTGCTCCCAGTCCCAGTTTTTTTAATTCCTCCTTCTTTTGTCCTGTGGCCTATTGCAATTTGTTCTTTCTTTGTCTCTCCTTTTTCTGGCTCTTTGTCCCTATTTTTCAGTTTTCTCCCTCTCGGCCCTGTAGCCCAATGCTATTATTTGTCTTTCTTCATCTCTCGCTGTCCGGCTCCCTGTCCCCATTTTTAATTCCTCCCTCTCTGCCCTGCGGCCTGTTGCTTTTTTCCATTCTCTGTCCTGCTTCTGTCCCGAGTCTTTAATCGCTCCCTCTCTGCCCTGTAGCCTGTCACAGGTTTTTTTTTTCCTTTCTCCATCGCTCTCAGCCAGCTCTCCTGTCCCTACTTTTTAATTCTTCCCTCACTGCCCTGCGGCCCGTCGCTCTCTTCCCTTTCTCCGTCTCTCTCTGTACAGCTCCCGGCCCCCTTCCTTTTTGAAATTCCTCCCTCTCTGTCTTGGAGCCCATCATGGTTTTTGCTTTCTCTGTCTCTCTCTGGCCATCTCCCGCTCCCAGTTTTTCATCTTCTTCCTTCTGGCCCTTTAGTCCATGGCGATTTTACTTTTTTTCTCCGTCTCTCTGTCCAGCTCTGGATCCCAATTTTTTAATTCCTCCTTCTCTTCCCTGTAGCCTGGCTTTCTGGTTTTTCCCCCGTCTTTATCTGTCTCCCTCCCCCTCTCTGGCTCCCTGTCCCTATGTTTTAATTCTCCCTCTCTGCTCTCTAGCTGTTGCCAATACTTTCTATATGCATCGCTCGGTGTCTGGCTTCTCGTCCCTATCTTTTCATTTCCTCCCTCTCCTCCTGTAGCCCATCGCTATAATTTTCTTTTGCTGTCTCTCTGTCCGGCTCTGGATCCCCGTTTTTTTCCTTCCTCCCTCTCTCTACCTCTGTTGCCCCTGGCTATTTCTCATGTCTCCTTCTCTCTCTGCCCAGCTCCAGATCCTTATTTTTTCATTCCTCCCTCTCTGTTCTGTAGCCTGTTGGTATTTTTTCTTTCTCTGGCTCTCCCTGTCCAGCTCCCTGTCCCTCAGTTTCTCCCTTCTTGGCCCTGTAGCACGTTGCGATTCTGTTTCTTTCTCTGCCTCTCCTTTCCCAGCTCCCCATCCTCACTTTTAATTCCTCCCTCCCTGTCCCGTTGCCCCTCGGGTGTCCCCTCCCCCGTTCTCCATCTTGCTCCTTCTTGCTTCCCATCCCTGTTTTTTAATTCCTCCCTCTCCGCCACGTAGCCCATGGCTTTTTTCTTTTCCATCTCTCTATGTCCGTCTCACTGCCCCCATTTTTTTAATTCTTCCTCTCTGCCTGTACCCTGCTGCTATTTGTGCCTTTCTCCGTCCCTCTCTGTTCATCTCACTGCCCCATTTATTAATTCCTACCTCTTCTTCCTGCACCCACCGCTACTCCCTGCGATCTTCGTCTCTCTCTGTTCACCTCCCTGTCCTCAGTTTTTAATTCCTCCCTCTGCCCCCCATAGCCTCTCTGGATTTTTCCCCTGGTCTGTCTCTCTGTCCGGCTCCCTCTCTCTATGTTTAATTCCACATTCTCTGTCGTGTAGCCCCAGGCTATTTGTTTGTCTTTTTCCATCTCTCTTTGTCTGGCTCCCTGCTGCTATTTTTTTATTTCCTCCCCATCCATCTTGGAGCCCATCGCTGCTTTTTTTCCTTTCTTTCTCCATGTCTCTGTCTGGCTCCCTGTCCCTGGTTTTTTAATTCCTCCCTCTCTGCCCCATAGCCTGTGTGATCTTTTGCCTTTCTCCGTCTCTCTCGCCGGCTCTCTGTCCCTATTCATTAATTCTTCCCTCTCCGCCCTGTAGCCCGTTGCTTTTGTCCTTTCTCCATCTCACTGTCTCTGGCTCCCCGATTACCCTATTTTAGAATTCTGCCCCTCTTCTTTCTGTATGCATTGCTATTCTTTTTGCTCTCCAGCTCTCTTTTTTTTTTCTGGCTCCCTGTCCCTATTTCTTAACTACAAGGCAGAAGGAAGAATTATGTGGTTTGTTTTGTGTTGTTCCCCCCGCCACCCTTCTCTCCATCCTTTGCTGTCCCGGCTCACTGTCCCTGTTGTTTCATTCTTCCCTCTCTGCCCTGTTCTTTGTTGCTTTTTTGTCTTTCTCCATCTCTCTCGGGCCGGCTCCCTGCCCCTGTTCTTTTTTCCTCCCTTTCTGTTGTGCTGTCCATCCTAGTTTTTTTCTGCATCTCCATCCCGCTCCCCGTCCTTCTTTGTTGGTCTCTGTCCTGCTCCCTCTCCCTCTTTCTGCTGCCTCTCTTCCTCTCTCCCTGCTGCTCCTTTCTCCATCTGTCGCGTTCCCTGCCTCATGCTTTCTCGCTACACCCCGCTGTCCAGCTGGCTGCCACTTTTCTCCTCTCTTCTAGTGTCCTGCGCCCTGCTCCTCATTTTTGGCAGCCTCCGCCTCTGCCCAGCAGCCCATCGCTCCAGGAGCCGACCGACCGACTATCCATTGCCCACTGGACTGACAAGCGCAGCTCCGGAAACGACTGCTGAGGTGTCCCAGGGGCAGGGGGAGCGCTGGGGGCCCTGAGCCCTGGAGCAGACTCGCTCCCAGGACTTGGTACATGCATGACTGAATAAACGCTCGCTGTCTCCTTTGCTCTTCTGGCTGCGTTTGCTCTTCCTTTGCACCGGGCTGCGATGGAGCCCAGGGGAGGAGGTGATGCGCTGTGGGCGTTGGGTGATGGCCCCCTGTTTGTGCTGGGCTCCAGCTGTGGGCCGGGGCTGGAGTCCCCGGTGCAGGCAGTGAGGCTGATGGTGACGGCCCCTCCCTGTAAAGGGGTGGCTGCTGGTGGAGGGGCTGGTGCGAGCCAAGGGAAGAGCGGAGCGGTTGCTGAGTGTTGCCGGCTGTGGCTGCGGCTGCACTGACGGAGAAGGTGAGCAGGGCTGCACGATTGACCGGTGGGTGTCGGGGAAAGCCCTGAGTAGGGTGGTGGTGCTGGTGGGGTCTGTGTCGGAGGCATGGGGGTGCCATGCCGTGTCGGAGCCAGCAGCGAGGGCTGCCTGGTGCTGGGCGGAGGGGCTGCCTGGAGCCAGAGGCAGGCGGCGGGGACGTGGCGGGGGCTGCCCAGAGCCGCACTACGGCAGGTGGGGCTGTGCTGGGGGCTCTGCTCCAGTGCCTGGAGCACCTCCTCCCCCTCCTTCTTCACTGACCTTGGTGTCTGCAGAGTTGTTTCACATACTTCTCTCTCTGGCTGCAAGCAGGCTGTCTGGTTCTCTGTCCTGTAGCCCATTGCTATATTTTTTCCCTCTGCCTCTCTCTCTGTGGCTCCCTTTCCCTATTTTTCAAACCCCCCCTCTCTGCCCCACAGCCGATCGCTGTTGTATTAAGTGGCAAAGTTTTGTTAGCTGGGGGTGGAGGCAGGGGCTGCAGGGGTGGCTTCTGTGAGAAGACACCAGGAGTTGCCCCCATGTTGGGCACAGCCAGTCCCAGCCAGCTCCAAGACAGATCCGCTGCTGGTCAAAGCTGAGCCCATCAGCAATGCTGGTAGCACCTCTGTGATGACATATTTAAGAAGGGCTAAAAAATGCTGCGCAGAAGCTGTGACAGAGAAAATGTGAGTGTGAAACAGCCCTGCAGACACCAAGGTCAGTGAAGGAGGAGGAGGGGGTGCTCCAGGCACCAAGGCAGAGATTCCCCTGCAGCCCGTGGGGAAGACCATGGTGAGGCAGGCTGTCCCCCTGCAGCCCATGGAGGTCCATGGTGGAGCAGACATCCACCTGCAGCCTGTGGAGGACCCCATGCTGGAGCAGGGGATGTGCCTGAAGGAAGCTGTGACCCCATGGAGAGCCTGTGCTTGTGCACACTCCTGGCAGCAGCTGTGGCCCCACGGAGAGGAGCCCATGCTGGAGCAGGCTTGCTGGCAGGACCTGTGGCCCCATGGGAGGGACCCCACACTGGAGCAGAAGAAGAGTGTGAGGAGGAG
>NW_026114269.1:0-14723 GCF_018139145.2 Gymnogyps californianus | reverse complement strand
TTTTTTTCTTTCTCCATTTCTCTGCCCCCCGCTCCCCATCTCTCTCTTTCTTTCTCCTCTGCCGCTGTGCTCTCACCATCCCTCCTTCTCTCTCCCCCCTCCTTTCTCTATCGTTATCCTTGCATCCCTCATTGTCTCTCCACTCTCCCCATCCCTAATTTTCCTTTTCCATTTCTCTGTCCTGCTTTCAGTCCCTGTTTTTCCTCTGACCTCATCTCTCTCTCATTCTCCCTGTTGCTTTCGCTTGCTTTCTATCCCAGTGTCCTGCTCTCCATCCCTCTCTTTTTCTCTGTATCCATTTTCTTCCTCCCTGTCCCTCACTTGTTTTCTGTATTCCTCTTTCCTTCCTCCTGTCCTTCCTTCCCCCTGCCTCTGGCCTGCTGCTTGTCACTGGTTTTTCTTTCTCCCACTCTCTGGGTTCTGTCCCTCTCGTTCTCTCTCTGTCCCTCTGTCCTTCCTCCAACCTGTGTTTTCCGCTCTCTATCCCTCTGCCCCTAACGCTTCTTTCTCCATCTCTCAGTCCTGCTCCCTGCCCCTTTTTTCCTCCCACTGTCCATCTGTCCTGCTTCCTCTCTCTGGTTATTCTGCCTTTATCCCTCTGTCCTGCTGCCTGTCTCATTGTTTCTAGTTATACCCCCTGTCCAGCCAGCTGTCCCTTTTTTCCTTCCTCTCTTCCCTACTCTGGCCCTACTTTTTCTTGCTCCATCTCTGTCCAGCAGCCCATCGTCATTTTTTTTTCCTTCTCTGTCTCTTTGTCTTAATCTGCATCTGGTTCCCCGCCCTGCCCCCAGTCCTCAGTCCTGTTCCTTGTCCCGCTTTTTGTGTCTCCATCTCCCACGCTCTATCCCCATCTTTCTCTCTCTCTCCCCCTCCTTCCTTTTCCCTCCTTTTTCTCTGCGTCCCTTTGTCCTGTTGCTCATCAGTGTTTTTTCCTTCCATTCCTCTGTCTTGCTCCCTGTCCCTTACTTCTCTGTCAGTCCCTCTGTCCTGTTGCCTATCATTATTTTGCTGTCTGCATCCCACTGGCCTGCTTCCCGTTCATCTCTTTCGGCTCTATCCTCCTGTCCTTCTCCCCAGCAGTATTTTTTCTTTCTCCAGCTCTCTGACCTGCTCCCTGCCCCGCTCTTTTTCTCTCTGTCACTTCCCTGTACCTCTCTCTCTGAAATCTTGTGTCCCGCTCCTTGTCCCTCTCTGTTTATATCCCGCTGTCCTGGTCCCTGTCCCTGTCCCTCTCTTTGCCTCTCTACCCCTCTGTCCCTGTCCTTGTCCCTGTTTTTTCTTTCTCCATCTCTTTGTCCTGCTGCCCATCTCTGTCCAGTTCCCTTTCTTTTTTTTTTCCCTCTCTTGGTTACTCTGCTTTTCTTCCTGTCCCTATTTTTTTTCCTCTCTTCATCCCTCTGTCCTGCTCTGTGTTCCCTCCCTCTCACTCCCCCAGTGTCCTGCTGTGTGTTACCCGTCCTTCTCCCTGTTGATTTTTTCCTCTTGCTCTATCCGTCTGTCGTGCTCCCTAGAAGTATTTTTTTATTGTGTATTTCTCTTCTTCTGCCCATTGCTATTTTTTCATTCTCCATCTCTCTCTCCTGCTCCCCATCCTCCCCTTTCTCGCTCTGTCATTCTTTCCTCTTCCCTGTACCTCTGCTTTTCTGTATCCTTGCAACCCACTCCCTCTTCTCCCTCTCTGTCACACTGTCTTGCTCCCCATCCCTCTCTTTTCTTTCTGCCCTTCTGATGTGTGTGTCCCCAACCCCCCCTTTTACATGTCCCAGTCTTTCTCTCTACATCCTTCTGTCATTCTCCTTCTCTTGCTCTTCTTGCTCTTTTTCGCTCTTCCTCTATCCTGCTGCCATCACTGTTTTTTCCTTTTCCACCCCTTTGTCCTGCTCCCTGTCCTTGTCAATCTTTCCCTTTGTTCTGCCTCCGGTCTTTCTTTGTTTTCTCCATCTCTGTCCTTTTCCCTGTACCTTTTTCTCTCTGCCCCTCAGTCCTTCTCCCTCGTCTTATTTTTCTCTTTCTGCCATCCCTCTCTTTTTCGCTGTGACCCTCTGTGCTGTTCCCTTTCCTTTCTTTCTCCAATTATCTGTTGTCTTACCTGTCCCTCTCTCTCTCTCCCCCTCTGTCTTGCTCCCTGTCCCTATTATTTATTGCTTCACCTGTCTGTCCCGCTTTCTGTCTCTGTTTTCTCTCGTGCTCCATCTTTCTGTAATTCTCTCTGTTGCTCTCATTGTGTCTCTATCCCAGCATCCTGCTCCCTGTCCCTCTCTCTTTTGCAGTATCCTGCTTTCTGGCTCCCTGTCCCTCACCTGTTTTCTATATCCCTCTGTCCTTCCTCCTGTCTTTCCTTGTCCCTCTGGCCTGCTACCCATCACTATCTTTTTTTTCTTTCTCCCCCTCTCTCGCCCGGTCCTGTCACTCTCCTCCTCTCTCTGTCTCTAATGTTTCTTTCTCCATTTCTGCCCCGCTCCCTGTCCCTTTTCTCTTATTCCCTCTGTCCTCCATCCTCCCCCTAACTTCTTGTCTGTATGTCTCCATACCACTGCCTGTCCCGCCATTTCTCGCTATATCCCCCTGCCCAGCTCGCTGTCCCATTATTCCCCTCTGTCCTGCTCCCTGGCCTTTTTTCTCATCCTGCAGTCCATCACTGTTTAATCTTTCTCCCTCTCTTTGTCCTCATCTGTGTGTCTCTTCCCCCCCCCCCCTCAATCCCTCTGGCTTTTTCCCTGTCTTTTTCTCTCCCTCCCACCTTCTTTGTTCCTCTCATTCAATTTCTCTCTTCATCCATCTGTTCTGCTGCCTGCTCATCACTTGCTCTCTCTTTCCCTCTGTCCTCCTCCCTGACCCTGTTTTTCTTCAGCCATATCCCTGCAGGGCTCCTCATCCCTTTTTTTATTGATTTCTCCATCTCACTGTCCTTTTCCCTGTACCTGTTTGTTTCTTTGCTCCTCAGTCCTTCTACCTCATTTTATTTTTCTCTTTCTGTTCCTTTCTCCTGCTCCCCATCGCTGTATTTTCGTTCTCTGTAGCTGCTGCTCCAGTAACGACTGCCAAGTTGTCCCAGAGGAAGGGTGAGTGTACAGGCACCGAGCCCCAGAGCAGACTCATTCCTGGGACTTACTGACATTAACGAATAAACACGCGTTGTCTCCTTTGCACTCATGGCTGTGTTTGTAGCCCTTTGTACTTGGTGAGTGGCTGTCACCCAGTCCAGGGGAGCAGGTTACCTAGTGGGTGTAAGGGGCCATGGCTGCAGCTGTGGGCTGGAGCTGGAAGAGCCCCGGGGGGGCCAGTGGGGCTGATGGGGATGGCCCCTCTGTATCACAGGGCTGCAGCCCCAGGGGATGGTGCTGCTGGGGCATGCCTGCCTGAGAGTGCCAACGAGCTGCAAGGATGTTTCCAACCGAGAGGTTGGTGGTCAGTTGGAGTCAGGCCCCATCAGGGCAGCTCCCAGGGATTTTTCTGAGAGCTGGTGGAGAGGAAGCAGGAAGAGGGGCAGGAGATGGATGCCCCACCCCTCTGGGGACCTGGAGGCCTTCCCACCCCCTGGAAAAGGCGCCGGGTGCCTCCCCAGCTCAACAAAACTCCTCCAGCCCCGCTCACCCCATGCAGCTGCCCCCAGCTCCAGCACCTCTCCTGAAGCCTGGCCCATAGCCACAGGCTGCTCCCAAACCCTGTCCTCATGGCAGCAAGCTGCCCCTCCAATAGGCTTTATTCTCCATCAATGCAGGTGCCTTTAGCATCAGTCCGGGGAAAGAGCGCTGCCCTCCAGAAGCTCCTGCGGAAGGAGGGGTTCCTGCCTGAGGAGAGCTACAGTCAGCCCTGTGGATAACAGTTGCTTGCTCTTTCCCTCTCCCAGAGGCAGCGCTGAGGACTCGGTTGTCAGTTCCTCCCGGGGATGTTGTGGACTGCATCTGGCTCAGGTTTGGGTGGGTTGCCTTTGGCCTCGTTCTCCGAGCGCTTACTGGCTGTGGACAGGAGCTGCTGGGGCTGAAGCTGGAGAGGCCAGAAAAAGGAAAGCAGCTGAAGACTAAAATAAAGGGGATCCAGCCAGCAGCAGCCTCCAGCTGCAGACAGGAGACAGCCTGCCTCTCCGGGTGAGGAAGGATCCCTCTCAGTATAGTCCTCAGCAGATCCGATCACCAGTGTGCACTGCAGGGTCTATATGTGCAACCAAAAGCACACTACAGCCATGTAGTGTGTGCTCGTGTGAGGCTATGTATCTGGGAAGCCTCATACTGTAAGAGCTGTAAAGACACCAATCTATTCTTTTGGGTGGATGACAGTCAAGTGACTGGCGCTACAGAGGAGGAAGGGAGGGGGTGGGGGAGAGAGACAGACAAAGACGCATCCGAACTGTCAGATTTTCCCAGCAGCTCTTGGGAGTGGCAGCTGTGGCGAGTCCTGGACCCTTGGGGCCATGTTGCCCCTCTTCAGCATCCCGGTCCCCTCCATTCTGTTTCTCTCATTGCTGTCATTTTTTTCACTTCCCTGTACCTCTCCCTCTCTCATTCTCCCAAGTCTCCCTCTTTCTCTGTCATTGTACCTTTCCACGTTCTTTTTCTCTCTGTGTGCTTCTGTCCTGTTCCCTGTCCCTCTTTTTTTCATCCTCTGTCTCTGTCCTGCAGCCCATCACTATTTCTGTCTTTCTCCATCTATCTGTCTGTCTTCCTATCCCAATTCTTTTTAATTCCTCCCTGTCTGCCCTTTAGCCCTTCACAATTCTCAACCCCAATTCTCTCTGTCTGGCTCCATGTCCCTATTTCTAAATTCCTCTCTCTCTGCCCTGTATTCTAGATATGCTTTTTCTTGCTTATATTTTCTTGTTCCAGGTCCCTGTCCCAATGTTTTCATTTCTTCCCTCTGTCCCATAGCCCATTTTTGTCTTTATTGTTCTCTCTCTGTCTGGCTCCCTGTCCCTATTCTTTAATTCCTCTGTCTCTCCCCTTTAGCTCATCGATTTAAAAACAAACAAAAACCTCAGTC
Organism: Gymnogyps californianus; assembly: GCF_018139145.2. Classification (NCBI taxonomy): domain Eukaryota; kingdom Metazoa; phylum Chordata; class Aves; order Accipitriformes; family Cathartidae; genus Gymnogyps; species Gymnogyps californianus. Next base: position 9,746 of record NW_026114269.1, on the reverse strand, counting down.
TCTCTCTGCCCACCTCACTGTCCCCCTTTTTAATTCCTCCCTCTCTGCCCTGTGGGCCATCGCTATTCTTTGTTTTTCTCCATCTCTCTCAGTCTGGTTCCCTGTCCCTTCCTCTTCTCTGGCCTGTAGCCCATCGCTATGGTTTTTTTCCCCTCTGCCTCTCTCTGCCCTGTAGCCGATCGCTGCTGTATCAGCTTTACGCAGCAAGGTTTTGTTAGCTGGGGGCGGGGGGCAGGGGCTGCAGGGGTGGCTTCTGTGAGAAGACACCAGGAGTTGCCCCCATGTTGGGCACAGCCAGTTCCAGCCAGCTCCAAGACAGATCTGCTGCTGGTCAAAGCTGAGCCCATCAGCAACGCTGGTAGCGCCTCTGTGATGGCATATTTAAGAAGGGCTGAAAAATGCTGCGCAGAAGCTGTGACAAAGGAAATGGGAGTGTGAAACAGCCCTGCAGACACCAAGGTCAGTGAAGAAGGTGGTGGGGGGATGAGGTGCTCCAGGCACCAAGGCAGAGATTCCCCTGCAGCCCGTGGTGAAGACCATGGTGAGGCAGGCTGTCCCCCTGCAGCCCATGGAGGTGTATGGCAGAGCAGACATCCACCTGCAGCCTGTGGAGGACCCCATGCTGGAGCAGGGGATGTGCCTGAAGGAAGCTGTGACCCATGGAGAGCCCATGCTGGAGCAGGCTCCTGTCAGCAGCTGTGGCCCCATGGAGAGGAGCCCATGCTGGAGCAGGCTTGCTGGCAGGACCTGTGGCCCCATGGGAGGGACCCCACACTGGAGCAGAAGAAGAGCGTGAGGAGGAAGCGGCAGAGACAACATGTGATGAACTGACCGCAACCCCTGCTCCCTGTCCCCTGCGCTGCTCGGGGGAAGGAGGTGGAGAAGTCAGGAGTGAAGATGAGCCCAGGAAAAAAAGAGAGGGTGGGGGAAGGTGTTTTTTAGATTTGTTCTTATTTCTCATTATCCTACTCTGATTTTGGTCGACAATAAATTAATTTCCCCAAGTTGAGGCTGTTTTGCCTGTGACAGTAACTGGGGAGTGATCTCTTTGTCCTTATCTCGACCCACAAGCTTTTTTGTTGTATTGTCTCCCCATCTTGTTGAGAAGGGGGAGTGACAGAATGGCTTGGTGGGCAGCCAAGGTCACCCCACCAGTTTCCTTCTATCAGGCTCCCTGTCCCTATTTTTTAATTCTTGCCTATGTTTCTTGAACCCAGTCACTTGTCAGATTTTCTTGCTACCTTTCCCTCTGTCTTCCTGACCTACTTTTAATTTCTTGCCTGCGTTTCTTGTACTCTGTTGCTTTTCAGATTTTCTTCATGTCTCTCTCTATCCATCTCCTCTCCCTATGTGTTAGTTCTTGCCTATGTTTCTTGTACCCTGTTGCTTTTCAAAATGTTCTTTCTACGTCTACCTCTATCCGGCTCCCTGTTTCTCTCTTTTATTTCTTGCCTATGTTTCTTTTCCCCTATCACTATAAACTTTTCCCATCCCTTGTCTTTTCTCTGTCTTGTTGTCCTGCCGGTCCCTTCCGCCTCCCTCCCCTGGTCCCCGTCTCTCTTATTTATTCCTCCATCTCTCTGTCCCTGGTTGGTTGCACAATCTCTCTGCTCTCCTCTGTCTACATCATTGTCCTGCTCCCCGTCCCTCTCTTGTTTGCAGCATCCCCTTTTCTGGCTTCCCTGTCCCACACCTCTATGTCCCTCTGATACCAGCTGTTCTAATTGCATGTAAATACACCTTAGTAGCTGTTATCTTGTAACTGCTAGAAGTTATGTGAAGCATGTGCAAGGACAGACAGAGCTTTTTTTAACAGGACCTTTCCCTAAAGTAACAACCACAAGGACACGTTCAGTCAACAAGGGATAGAATGCTTACTTGACAAAAATAACAACTTAATGTGAACTTTGTCTCGGACCACCGAGACCACTCGGAACCCCCGCTCATGTGTAGTATAGTTTTGCAACGTTACCAATACGTAAATGTAGTAAATAGGAGGGATTAGTGTGACATGTATGTAATGTGAATAGGATGTATGAAATGGGATGTATAAATAGGCTAAGTTTTATATTTGATTTTGCACTCAATTTGGGGAACTTCCCCGAGCGTCCGATTCTGCGCACTATCGAATAAAGCAATGTCTCCTTCCCAAATGTGGCCTTTCTGTCTGTTTCAGAAGTCAGGAAAAAGAAACGATAACACCTCTGTCCTTCCTCCTGCTTTTCTCTTCCCTTTTCTCCCTCTGTCCTGCTGCCTTTGGGCACTGAGCCTTGTAGCCAGCTCACTGCCGGGATTTCTTATGTGCCTTAAGGCATAAACTTCTCCTGCCTCCTCTGTGCCCCTGGCTGTGTTTGCAGCCCCTGGGTGCAGAGCTCCTGGCTGTGGACAGGAGCAGGGCAGGGGGTGATGTGCTGTGGGGCTTTGGCAACGGCCCCTGTTCCCGATGGGCCCCAGCTGGGGCTGGAGCTGGGGCAGCCCCAGGTGTGGCCAGTGAGGCTGAGGATGGGGCTGGCCCTGCTGTGGGAAGGGGCTCTAGCTGGAGAGGGGGCTGCCTGGGCATGGCTGCCTGAGGGAGCTGAGGAAGGGGAACTGGCTGAGGAGGGAATCCAAGGGGGTCCTGCACAGGCAGCTGCCTCCAGCAAGGAACAGGCAGTCCCTGTGGTGAGGAAGGATCCCTCCAAGCCATCCCGAACACAGCAGACCACCAGCACATGGTGCTGGGAGCTCGATGCCTCTGTTGACTGTGCGTGAGCTGCCATGTATTGAGGAATTCTTCCAGATGAGGAGCATCAAGGCCTCCGCTGCGTGCTGCTGAGTGGGCAAGGGTCGGGTAGGTGGCACTGCAGAGGAGGGAAGGGCAGAGAGAGAAGCATCGGGGTGGTGAAGGTCTCCTGCCAGCACCAGGAGCTGCGGTGAGTCACACGTCCTCTCCTCTGCATCCTGGCCCATCTCTGCCACCCTTCTCCAGATGTCTGCCTGCCTCCATTCCTCCATCTTCCTCTCTGCCCGCCCACCTCCCTGTATGGCTCCTGAAAACCTATTCTTCTGCCAACTCTGCCCAGTACCCCGTGTTGCCTTTTAAATTTTTGTGTGTCTCTCTCTAACCAGCTCCCTCTCCCTATTATTTAGGTTTTTTGCACTGCCTTGTACCCCATTACTTTTAAAATGTTATTTCTATGTCTCACCCTATCTGGCTCCCTGACCCTATTTTTTAATATCTCCCTGTCATGGTTTGACCCCAGCCAGTAACTAAGCACCACACAGCTGCTCGCTCGCTTGCTTGCCTGTCCTCCCCCTCCCCTCCGTGGGATGGAGGAGAGAATTGGGGGGGGGGGGAGGGGAGAAAAACTTGTGGGCTGAGATAAAGACAGTTTAATAGGACAGAAAAGGAAGGGGGGAAAAAATAATAATAGAATATACAAAACAAGTGATGCACAATAGAATTGCTCACCACCTGCTGACCAGTGCCCAGCTAATCTCTGAGCCACGGTGTCCCTGGCCAACTTCCCCAGTTTATGTACTGGGCATGACATCATATGGTGTGGAATATCCCTTTGGCTCGTTTGGGTCAACTGCCCTTGCTGTGTCCCCTCCCAGCTTCTTGTGCACTCCTTGTGCACTCCCAGCCTCCGCTGGCAGGGCAGTATGAGAAGGTGAGAGGTTCTTGACTTACTATAAACACTGCTTAGCAACAACTAAAACATCAGCGTGTTATCAACATTATTCTCATCCTAAATCCAAAACACAGCACTATAGCAGCTACTAAGAAGAAGTTTAACTTTATTCCAGCCAAAACCAGGACACTCCCTCTGCTCTGTACCCCATCGCTTTTCAAACTTGCTATGCCTCCCTCTATCTGGCTCCCTTTTTTATTTCTTCTTGCTCTATCTGGCTCCTATTTTTTATTGCTTCTTGCTCTTTCCTTTACCCCGTCGGTTTTAAAATTTTCTTTATACATATGTCTCTCTCTCTCCAGCTCCCTGGCCTTATTTTTTTAATTTGAGTCTGTGTGACTTGTACCCCATTGCTTTTTGAATTTTCTTTCTATTTCTCCCTCTATCTTCCTCCCTGTCCCTATTTTTAAATTCTTTCCTGTGTTTCCTGTATCCTGCCGCTTTCTAGTCTCTTTCTATGTATCCCCCTATCCATCTCCCTGTCTTTATTTCTTAATGTCTTCCTATCTGTCCTGTACCCCATCGCTTTTAAAATTTTATTTCTGTGTCTCTCTTTATCCAGCTCAGTGCCCCTATTTTTTAATTCCTCCCTTTAGCTGGGGAAGGGTCTGCCCAGGCACACCTGCCTGAGGGAACTGAGGAAGGGGAACTGCTGAGGAGGGAATCCAAGGGGGTCCCGCAGGCAGGTGACTCCAGCAAGGAATGCCCAGTCCCTGTGGCAAGGAAGGATCTCTCTGAGCCGTCCCCGACAGAGCAGACCACCAGCACGGTGCTGGGAGCTCGGTGCCTCCATCAGCTGCTCGTGCGAGCCGCTGGGAAGCCTCGTGGGAGAGGAGTGTCCAGGCACCTGCCACTGAGGCAGAGAGAAAAGCGTTGGGTCGGTGAAGGTCTCCTGCCGGTGCCAGGAGCTGTGGTGAGCCGTGCATTGTCTCGTGTGCGTCCCGGTCCATCTCTGCCGCCCTTCCCCGGATCTCTGCCTCCCCAGCTACCCATCTGGCTCCCCAAAACTTGTTCTCTTCTGCCAACTCTGCCCTGTACCACTTCATCTATTAATTTTTTCCTAAGTTTCTCTCTCTGCGGCTCCCTCTCCCTATTTTTTAATGCTTTCCTGTGTTTCTGGTACCCTGTTGCATTTTAATTTCTCTTCCTACATTTCCCTCTCTCTGGCACCCTCTCTGCCCTGTACCCCATCACTTTTTACATTTTCTTTCTGCGTTTCCTTCTATCCATCTCCCTGTCCCTGTTTTTTAAGTATTTCCTGTGTTTCTTGTACCCCATTGCTTTTACAATTTTCTTATTATGGTTCCTTCTATCCATCTCCCTGTCCCTGTTCTTTTAATATGCCTGTGTTTCTGTACCCAATCACTGCTTAAATTTTCTTTCTACATTGTCCTCTATCCATCTCCCTGTCCCTGTGTTTTAATTCTTGTCTATGTTTCTTGTACTCAGTTGCTTTTTAAAATTCCTTCTACGTTGCCCTCTATCCGGCTCCTTTTCTGGATTGTTTAATTCCTCCCTATATTTCTTGTACCCCATTGCTATTTAATTTCTCTTTCAACAATTCCCTTTATCTGGCCTCTTTTCCCTAAATTTTAATTTCTCCCTTTCTTCCTTATACCCTGCCACTTTTCAAATTTTCTTTCAATGTTTCCTTCTGTTCTCATCCCTGTTCCTATTTTTTAATTCTTTCCTGTGTTTCTTGTACCCTGTCCCTTTTTAACATTTCTGTCTCCCTCTATCCAATTCCCTGTCCCATTTATTACTTCCTCTCTCTCTCTCTGTCCTGTACCCAGTTGCTTTAAAAATTTTCTTTCTATGCCTCCATTTATTTAGTTTCCTGTCCTCCTTTTAAAATTTTTTTCCTGTCTATACTATACTCCGTCAATTTTAAATTTTGCTTCTATGGCTACTTTTATCCAGTTGACTGTCTTCATTTTCTAATTCTCTCCTGTCTGTCCTGTACCCTGCGCTTCTTCAATTTTCTTTCTATGTCAAAGTTTATCCACTTTGGTGTCCCTATTTTTCATGTTTTCCTGTCTATCCTGTACCCTGTCGCTTTTAAATTTTTCTTTCCATGTCTACTTTAATCAATTTACTGTCTTTTTTATTTGTTTCTTGTCTGTTCTGTACCCCATTGCTTTTGAAATTGTCTTCCGATATCTCTCTGTATTTTTCTCCCTATTCTTATTTTGTAACTGTGCTGGTTTTGGCTGGGATAGAGTTAATTTTCTTCATAGTAGCTAGTATGGGGCTACATTTTGGATTTGTGCTGAAAACAGTGTTGATAACACAGGGATGTTTTCGTTATTGCTGAGCAGTGCTTACACAGAGTCAAGGCCTTTTCTGCTCCTCCCACCCCACCCCGCCAGCGAGCAGGCTGGGGGTGCACGAGAAGTTGGGAGGGGACACAGCCGGGACAGCTGACCCCAACTGCCCAAAGGGATATTCCAGACCATAGGACGTCATGCTCAGCATATAAAGCTGGGGCAAGAAGAGGGAAGGCAGGGACGATCGGAGTGATGGTGTTTGTCTTCCCAAGTTACCGTTATGTGCGATGGAGCCCTGCTTTCCTGGAGATGGCTGAACACCTGCCTGCCAATGGGAAACGGTGAATGAATTCCTCATTTTGCTTTGCTTGTGCGCGTGGCTTTTGCTTTACCTATTAAACTGTCTTTATCTCAATCCATGAGTTTTCTCACTTTTACCCTTCCGATTCTCTCCCCCATCCCGCCGGCGGGGGGTGAGCGAGCGGCTGGGTGGTGCTTAGTTGCCAGCTGGGGTTAAACCACGACAGTAACTTTTTCTTGTCTTTCCTTAAGGCCTCTTTTATAATTTTCTTCCTATGTCTCTCTCTATCGCTTGACCTTTATTTTTAATTTTTTTGTCTTTCTTTAACGCCTTTGCTTTTTACATTTTCTTTCTACATCAACTTTTATCCAGTTTTTTGTCCCCATTTTTAATTTTTTTTCCTGTTTGTCCTTTACCCAGTCGCTTTTAAAATTTTCTGTCTCCTTTAACCAATTCACTGTCTTTATTTTTTATTTTTTTCCTGTCTGTCCTGAACCCTTTTGCTTTTTCAATTTTCATTCTATGTCTACTTTTATCAAACTCTCTGTTCATATTTTTTAATTTATTCCTGTCGTGTGCCCCGTCACTTCTAAGATTATATTTCCATGTGTGTGTCTATTTTTTACCTTATCCGTATTTTTTATTTTTTCTCGTCTTTCCTTAATGCCATCGCTTATTACATTTGCTATGTCAACATTCATTGTTTGCTGTCCCTATTTTTTATTGTTTTCCTGTCTTTCCTGTACCCCGCCGCTTTTAAATTTTCTTTCTATGTCTCCATTTATCTACTTTTCTGTCCCCATTTTTTAATCGTTTCCTGTACCACTTCACTTTTAAAATTTTATTTCTGCATGTGGTTTTGGATGGGATAGAGTTAGTTTTCTTCATCGTAGCTGGTATGGGGCTACATTTTGGATTTGTGCTGAAAACAGTGTTGATAACACAGGGATGCGTTAGTTATCGCTGAGCAGCGTTTGCACAGCGCCAAGGGCTTTTCTGCTCCTCACCCTGCCCCGCCAGCGAGCAGGCTGGGGGTGCGCAATTTGTTGGGAGGGGACACAGCCGGGACAGCTGACCCCAACTGCCCAAAGGGATATTCCAGACTGTATGACATCATGCTCAGCATATAAAACTGGGGGTGGAGGTTGTGGTGGTGGTGGGGGTTGCTCAGAACTGGGTGGTCATCGGGTGGTCGGTGGTGAGCAATTGTTTTCATTTGCACCGCTTGTTTTTCTTGGGTTTTATTTTCCTCTCTCTTTGTTGGTCCCCCGCCTTTTTTTTTTATGTCAACTTATGAGCTTCTTTCTCACATTTACCCTTCCAATTCTCCCCCATCCTCACTGTGAGGGAGTGAGCAAGCAGCTGTATGGTGCTTAGTTGCCAGCCGGGGTAAAACCACAATGCTATGTCTACTTTTATGAAGCTGCCTTGCTATTTTTTATTTCCTGTCTGTCACGTACCCTGTCGCTTTAAAAATTTTCTTTCTATGTCTACGTTTAGCCAGTTCACTATCTTTATTTTTTAATTTTTTCCTCTGTCCTGTGCCCCGTCGCTTCTAAATTTCCGTTCTATTTTTTAAACTTTTCCTGTCTGTCCTGTACGCCATAGCTTTTAAATTTTCTTTCCTCATCTATTTTTACCCAGTTCACTGTCTTTACTTTTTAATTCATTCTAGTCTGTCCTGTACCCAGTTGCTTTAAAAATTTTCTTTCTATGTCTCCCTCTACTCAGGTTTCTTCGCTATTTTTAATTTTTTTCCTCTCAATGTTTTCATGTGTGAATTTTTGTTTCTATCTTCACTTTTATGCATTTTTCTGTCTCTATTATTTACTTTTTTCCTATCTGTCCTCTATGTTGTCACTTCAAGAATTTTCCTATGTTTACTTTATCAAGATGCCTAACCCTATTTTTTTATTATTTCCTGTCTGTCCTGTATCACATTGCTTTTACATTTTTTTCTATATCTACTTTTATCCAGTTCACTGTCTTTATTTTTCAATTTTCTTTCTATGTCTCTGTTTATTTAGTTTGTCCCTATTTTGTAGTTTTTTTCTCCTTTAATGCCTTCATTTTTCACTTTTTCCCTATGTCTACTTTTATCAAGCTGTCTATCCCTCTTTTGTAATTCTTTGTTGTTTGTCACGTACCCTGTTGCTTTTTAAGTTTTCTTTGCATCTTATTTTTTTCCTTTTCCCTCGGTTCATCCCAAGGCTTTAGAGGGTCTCCTCGGCACGCTTTTATCTCTGGAGCATAATTTGTACCCCTCTCGGTTTGTCAGAACATCTCCTCTTCCTCAGAGCGGTCTTTTTGTCCTCTCCTCCGCCTCGCTTGCCTCCAGTGGGTCAGCGTCTCCCTCACAACATCTATGCTCTGTTCAAATCCCCTCCTGAGTACCTTTGTGGTTCTCTGGCCACCTCAGCACCCGTCTATTCTGTCACGATCTGTCACGCCGCCTGTGAGCGTCCTTGCGTTCCACGACCATCCTTTAGTTCTGCAGCAGGCTTTGTATCTTTCTTATTCAGACACAACTCTTCCTCGGGCTTTCATTGTGCCCCAGAGCACTCTTGCCTTCCCCTCCGCCATGTCGGATGCCTCCATTTGGTCCCTGGTCCCCTGAGGACATCTGTACTCTGTTCAGATCCCTTCCGAGCACCTCATTGTGTCAGCAATACTTTGTTGGTCTCTGTCCCCCCGGGGCCCTCTCGTTCCCATCACGACGCCTCCCGAGACTGTCCTCGTGCCCATGGCACCCTTGGAGCTCTGCAGCCCTCTTTGTATCTCTCTTATTCAACGAACCCTTCCTCAGGCTTGCTCTGTGCCCCAGAGCTCTCTTGCCTTGTTCACTGCCATCTAGGATGTCTCCATTCAGTCGCTCGTCCCCTGAGGACATCTGTACATTGCGGGGACACCTTCTTCAGTTTTGCATTGTGTCCCAGAGCTGCCTTCTCTCTCTCTTTCACTCTCAGCACCCCTTCTGCTGCTGTCATCGTGCCTCCCGAGCCATCCTCGTGCCCCACAGCCCTCTCTTGGCTCTGTAGCGCACTTTGCGCCCTTCTCCCCCCCGAGAACCTTTCCTGATGCCACCTTTCATCTCCGGGACGCTCTTGTTGTCCTCTATGCTAGCTAGGATACCTCTGTGCAGTCCCTGGTCCCCTGAGGACATCGGTAGTCTGTTCAAATCCCCTCTGGACTTCTTCATCATGTCCTCGAGCCTTCTTTTGTCTGTCCCTCTCAGAACCCCTCTGCTACTGTCACGATGCCTCCCGAGGTCTTCGATGTTCCCTGCAGCACACTTTTAGCTCCGTGAGCCCCCTTTGGACTCGTTTTGTTGCAATCGCACCTCTCCCAAGATCTCCGTTCCCAAATAAGCGCATTCTTTTTCTTCTCTATGCCAGCTAGGATGCCTCCCGAGACCTTCCTTGCGCTCCACACAGCATTTGGTAGCACTCTGCCTCCCTTTCGATCTCTCTTATCCCTCCGAGCCTTTCACGCCCCTCTGCTCCC
>NW_026114268.1:723276-742138 GCF_018139145.2 Gymnogyps californianus | reverse complement strand
CCGTCAGCCTAGGAGTCAGACGGGTGTTGAGGGAGGGCAAAGAGAGGATGAGAGTACGTCAAGGGGTGCAGAGAGGATAATGCGTACTTGTCCAGCTTAAAGCCAGCACCTACAGGGAGACCACTGCCGTGGCCTCCCACAAGGACACCGTCAGTCCAGCTCACACCCACCAACACCACTCTCTCTTGTGTTCACAGGATATGTTTTTAAGCCAACTGTGTTGATTCTGGAAAGCTACAGGGCCCTTGGGACGTCTTGAAGCACAATTACAAACCCTCTTACTTCGATATCCAAAGGAACATCCAGGAAGGCCTCGTAGGAATCGGACACCCCTTTGCAGCTCAAGCACGTGACTGGAAGGCAAATCGAAATGCTCAGCGATAGGGGAAGTCGACTGACTGTGCCCGTTTACACTCTTCAGACCTACTACGCCAGTCACACCATCAGCTGTTTAGCACAGGCAGACAGAAGGGCACAGACCATTGCAAGGAGAGCAAGAGTTGTGGAAAAGTACCTCTGGATCTCAGAACGCCCGCAAATATTTGATTGACAATGGTAGTTGATTGAGAAGAGATGTCCAAGCTGGAAACAAATGGTAAGGTAGAGAGTTACCTCCTCCAAGACTTTTGCTTTGTCTGAAAACCCTGAGCGTAGGTTTTCCTTGATGGGAGTACCTCAAGGAGTCCAAAGGGCTTGGGAACATTGAAAAGGCAATTTGCTTGTGCTTACTTGCTACTTCCATTCAGACAAGCTCTCTGCATGGCATCGACAGTGTAGCGTAAGAACTCGTGGGCGTCTTGCTGCATGCCAAGCTGGAAATGTTCTCCTATTCCTAAGAAGAAGAAGTTAGTAGCTCTCTCCTACAAGAACGGAAGAAAACATGTCAAAGCACCTGAAATGACTTACGTGTGAGAACACTGATGACAGCCCGAGGCTGGATGGCACTGGCTGAGGAATGCAGGACCTTGTTTAACGTGCGCTTCCATTATGCACATCATGCAGAAGCCTTGCTGACGACCTGAAGAGGGACAGACGGAGGGAAGGAAGCTTCTCAGGTTAGCAAAATACCCATAGCGACGGGAAACCTAATGGAGACCTTGAAGTTATAAACAACAGTCTCCACTCCTCTTCTCCCAAGGTGCCAATGTCCAACAAGCCCGGGACATTTTTGTGCGTAGAAAGCATTCTTCACAGGGATGCTAAAGTGACAGAAGTTTTCTGTGCAATAACCAAAGAGGGTTTAACTTGCAGGAATAGGGACAGAGACCCGGGGCTAGAAAGAGGTGCCTTTCCGAAGATGAGCACACCTAGATAGGACAAGCGGCTTCTAGGCTTGAGTGTTCAAAGAACACCAACTCGGGGGTTGACAAAGAAGGGCTGCTTTTCTCCTAAAACAAATTCCAGATTCTGGGAATCCTTGGCAAGTGCCCAACAGATTTACAAGATGTTCATCAAAGTACTCACACGACCGGCTGTGCTCCCGAGAGAGCAGGTAGTTGGCCAGAGGGGGTGTGTACGTCAGGCACTGCAGGACGGAGTTGAGGAAGCACGTATTGCCCAGGTTGTGGAGTCCCGCTCCAGCTCTCTGTCGTCGCTGCCACTCCATGCAAATCTTCTCCGGGGGAAAGAGGATCCTTTGTGGCGGAGCCATTCCCTCGGCAACGACGACTGCAGAGAAATGACATTTGAAAAGAGATGAGGTCGATATTGTTGCACAAAAGCATCTTTAAAAGTCGAGTTCTCTACAGGAGCACAGCTCTAACCTCCAACCCAGAACATCGGGGAAGCCTAGCACTGCCATTGACATTTACTGGTCAGGAAACAGTTTTGGAAAATAGTCTGCTCCCCACTGCCCACAGTCCAACAAACCCACACTCTGATTTCTGTGCCTCAGGCTACCTTCCTTTCCCTCTAGAGTCTTGAACTGGATTATCAGCTCAAGTCTTCCCTTTTCCTGATTGTAACTTGACGAAAACAAGCAAGTGCCTAGCCCAGAAGGTAACCCTACTGATGTCAGATCTTTCTATGAGCAATGTCATCTTTCAAAGACTTGTACGTAGTGGCAGAGGAGTGACAAAACGTGTTTTCCTGTGTCTAATCGAAAACACCTGAGTAAGTCTGGCTGCTATCACAAAGCGCCCCAGAATTCACTCTAGGCTGTCAGCACATCAACATTCAGGGATAGAGCACCAGCCATGCCCGTTGCCTTTGGGCATTCACAAAATCCAAACCCACTGGTGAAGCTCTTACTCACAGGAGTCGTTTCCCATTGTGGCCATCACTCCTCTCAGGAACAGAGGGGAAAGCTCTGGATGACAACGGATGTCAGGGTGTTCTCCAGAAAGAGGAGATCAGCACAAACCCCGTCACCTGACTGCAAAGAAATAATTGTAGCTCAACATAATAATTAAAAAAAAAAAAAAAACGAAACCCACAGAACAGCATCCACCATTCAAAGTGTTTCAGTGGAACTTGTAACTGCTGCAGAGCTGCATTCTGATGGCCACCCCCCTACTTACCTGTGCCGGGATATGGTAAAGAAATAAGAATTAGCAAATAGGAACTCTACCCATAGCCCATCTCTGGCCAGCCTATAAAGGTGTAATAGCTCAGCCTACAGCTTGGAAGGTATAGACCAGCCTATACTTTTATCCCGTATCTACCTACTCTATGATCTGGCCTGAAAGTCAAAGCATAATTACCTTGGAAAGAGGATGGTTGTGGAGAAGTGGGCAGTAAACAACAAACAGTTGGAAAACAGTAGGCACGCAAGTCGCAAAGGAAGGAGCCGAGCTATCCCGAAGGCCAGCTCAGCCCAACTAGCTTTCGCTGGCACGCTTTTCAGGATATCAAGCCCTGGCCAGGTGAGCTCACAAGCACCGGGCGGGTGCCGCATCACTGCCCCTTTGTGACACGGGGCTACACAGGGACGCATGGGGATGCACAGCGGCCATGCAGCCTCCACAGCCCGGGCACCTCGCGTAGCCAGCAGCTGGCAGCCACAGGGCTTCCCCACGCACTGCTGGTGAAGAGCTGCTCATCTGCTGGCAGAGCTCCCACCTCTTCGCCGGGCCGCACCAGCCAGATGAATAAAAACCTGCCCAGGGCTGTAAGCGTGCCTGTTCACAGCTTTGGCTGGCACATTCGGGTTACCGAGGGTTTCTTTTCCACACCGTTGCTCCAGCACCATTTCCCTGGGACCAGCCACCAGCCAAATGCTGGATTTAATTGTCACACCGCAACCTCGCCTTCCAGGACAAAGTCAGATTTGCTTCCAAGCTCCTCTAGCACAGATGCCTCAGCTAGCATCTGACATTCAGAGGTGCAAGTTACCTCCCTGCTGAGCTCATTACAGGCTCAGGGCTCAGGAGCTGGCAGTGCCCCATGCAGCCCAGGGAAGCAGAGGATCCTGGCAGCTGGATGTCGAGCAGGGGGGCCTCTGCCGCCCACTCCTCACTCACACGCTTTAGCTACAGCTCTTGTGCTTGGGCAGCATGGCGTTTGTTACCATTCACAAAATGCCATGGCAGGCAGGCTTGGTTGGGTGAATGTGGCTGAGGAATTCTCGTGCAAGAAGCTCCTTTTACGGAAGGCATCTTGTCCATAAGATGACCTGGCCAGGGTTTTTTCTTAGTTGACTTTTTGGTATTATTGCTCTGAAGATGCCTGGGGGAAAAAAAAAAAAGAAAGATTAAAAAAATATATCTATAGATTTCACTGCTGTTATTAGTAGAGGCAACAAGGAGCCTGACCAGAACCAGCTGCCAGGGCTTCCAGGCTCTAGGAAGCTCTGGCAGACCAGTGCAGACTGGGTCTGCCCTCAGTCGGCATTTTGACATTGGACACGTTAATTTGCAAAGCTATCTTCAGCTATCCAGCACTGCAACCCTGTCCTGGTTTCGGCTAGGACAGAGTTAATTTTCTTCCTAGTAGCTGGTACAGTGCTGTGTTTTGGATTTAGTAGGAAAATAACGTTGATAACACACTGATGTTTTTAGTTGTTGCTAAGTAGTGCTTATACTAAGTCAAGGATTTTTCAGCTTCTCATGCCCAGCCAGCAAGAAGGCTGGAGGGGCACAAGAAGCTGGGAGGGGACACCATCAGGACAGCTGACCCAAACTGGCCAAAGAGCTATTCCATACCATATGACATCATGCCCAGTATATAAACTGGGGGAGTTAACTGGGAGGGGGGATCGCGGCTCGGGAACTAACTGGGCATCGGTCAACGAGTGGTGAGCAATTGCATTGTGCACCACTTGCTTTGTATAGTTTAATTCTTTTAGTATTACTATTGTCATATTATTATTATCATTATCATTGTTTTTTCATTCTTTTCTGTCCTATTAAACTGTCTTTATCTCAACACACGCGGGTTTTTTTTTCCTGATTCTCTCCCCCATCCCAGGGGTGGGGGGGCAGTGAGCGAGCGGCTGCGTGGTGCTTAGCCGCCGGCTGGGGTTAAACCACGAAAAACCCGACGACTTTGCTAAACACAGGAGGGACCATGCAGCCGAGGAGAGGATCTGCCTTCTTGCCTGTCACTGCCTGCTCCTTTGCAGCATCCTAACGTTTCACGCCAGCACCTCGGTACCGCCTCCGATGCCGTGGGGACCGAGCACAGAGGAGTCATCCACAACAGGGCAGCAGGAGGGGGCTGCTCTTCAGCCCTCTTTCAACAAACCTCTGTTCGGCCTCTTTGGCCTGGTTTTCAGCTGCCACTCTTGACCTCCATCTGCTCACAGGAGGTGGATCATCAGTGCCTCAAGACGGGTAGTAGCCTCCGGGCTGCCTCATCTGCCTGATGTCTTCTCCCTCTTTGATGACCTTGGCTGCTGGCTGCAGCAGGGCTGCTGGCAAAGCACACAGTGGACAGACAACAGTCGTGCCTCGCCCTGCCCAGCGATGGGGTAAGGACAGCAGATGCTGACTACCTTCACCCAAGAAAACTCCTCCGCTCTCCTGCTGCCCCCAGCCTGTCCCCCTGCTCTCCCTCCACCTCCGATCCAGGTCACCAGGGGCCGCCAGCCTGACCTGCTCTTTGGGCCCTGCAGTGCTGCCATCCTAGCACTTCAGGAACCATCTGATGGAGGCAATTCACAATGGCACTTGGGAGCGCCACCCCCTGCTCCTGTCCCTGCCAATACGGTTAGCGTAACGCATGCCATTTCATCAGGCAAACAGCCACGCTCTCGGACCGAGCTGGTCGCGTATCAGTCCCCTTTCCCCTCCTCCTCAGCCCTTGAAGGTCCTGTGCACCAGGCTGACTTCTTCTCCCCCTCCCTAGTGGCCTCAAGGCTCCTGGGCGCCAGGCCGACTTCTTCCCTCCTTACCGGCTTTGAAGGTCCCAGGCACCCGGGCAACCAGGCTGTGATGACCCCATGGCAGAACATGGGGGAGGCCGGGGTGGGGGAGGGGAGTGAGGGGGAGAGGGGAGGGGGGGGGAAGGGGGGAAGGGGGGAACGGGGGAAGAGAGGTCCCGGGCCTGGGCCGGGGACTGCTCGGCCTCGGGGCAGGCCCCACGGGCACCATGTGGAAGCTCGGCCTGGCTGCCAGCAGAGCCCGCCTTCTTCTCACATCAGTCTTTGCCGGCATAGGTCAGGACGGCTGTCAGTCTCCTTCCTGAGGAGAAGACTGCCTCTGATTGGCTCTCAGGCAGTCACATACCCGCCCACCACCTGAGTTAATGGTGTCTCTGATTGGCCACCTGGACTGTCACTGGGCCCTGATTTGGGGCCCACCCTCCCCTATGGTGATGCTCTCTCTCATTGGCTGCCTGAGGGGTCACTCCCCCACCACCAGAGCCCGCCCTTCCCCGAGGTGATGTTTCTTCTGATTGGCGGCCTGCTTACATATCAATCACGTGCCTTGCCCCCGCCTCCTCAAGTGCGATTGCCTGTCCTGGGTCCACTGACTCCCCACAGACTTCTGGGCGGACGTTGCCAGGCAACGAGCTGCGCCTTTGGGGTTTAGACCCTCAGAAGGAACTGTGGGCCCGGAAGAAGGCTATGGGTCATAAAAGAGAGGTTTGGACCCTAAAAATGAGGATTTGGGCCCTGAAAAGGAGGCTTTGGGCACTGAAAGGATGGGCTAGATGCTGCAAATGACGCTTTGCACCCTGAAAACGAGGGGAATCCCGTGGTTCCGATCGGAGCTGGCTTTGGTGCCCAATAACTCCACGCAACACACCACCTCTCCTGTCCTGGGTGACCACCGTAACAGATGGAGCCCAAAGGCGTGGACCAAATGAACTCAGTGGACGTTTCGTGGACATTTTCTGGACATTTTACAGGGGTGGTCCATAGACTGAGGGAATGATAGCTGCGTGTTATAGCAAAGGCTGGGAAGGGGAGTGGTGGTTCATGAGGACGTATTGGATAGTGTGGGAGCAGCAGGATGGGGGAGAGAATCAGAAGGGTAAATGTGAGGAAACTTGTGGGTTGAGAAAAATACAGTTTAATAATTGAAATAAAATAAACTATCAGCCTCCCCGCTACTTTTATTTCAGAGCATTATGTCATATGGTCTGGAGTATCCCTTTGCTCAGTTGGGGTCAGCTGTCCCGGCTGTGTCCCCTCCCAGGCCTTGACTCTGTGTAAGCACTGCTCACCAATAACGAAAACATCCCTGCATTATCAACACTGTTTTCAGCACAAATCCAAAACATAGCCCCATACCAGCTACTAGGAAGAAAATTAAGTCTATCCCAGCCAAAACCAGCACAGCTCCCAGTACGAGAGAGGATTTGTATGCCGGGACAAAGGACGACCTGCCAGGTTGGCAGAGCGCGGCTGCCTTTTCGTGCCCTGAGATGTCTCAGGAGGGGCAGGCTGGGCTAAAGCTTCTCTCCTCCTCCTCCCCTCCGGGTTTTGTGGTCTAGCGGGGCAGCTGGGGCTTTGTTGCAAGGACACCCTGGGTCCGGGTGTGCTGTCCTGCGGGCTCAGGAATCTGTGTGCAGATTCCACAGGCTCCCTGGGCAGCCTGTGCCGGTGCTCGTCACCCACACAGCACCCTTTGCACTTCCCCTTGCTGAACTGCATGAGGTCCCTGTCAGCCCATCTCTCCAGCCTGCCCAGGTGCCTTAGGATGGCAGCACAGCCCCCTGGCCTAAGCACCACTCCTCCCAGTCTGGTGTCATCTGCCAACTTGCTGAGGGTGTGCTCTGCCCCATCATCCAGACCATTAATTAAGGAAGATGTTGAACAGGATCAGACCCAGTACTGACCCCTGGGCAACACCGCTAGTTACTGGCCTCCACCTAGACTTGGTGCCACTGAGCAGCACCCTCTGGGCCCGGCCGTTCAGCCGGTTTTCAGTCCCCCTCGCTGTCGGCTCATCCAGCCCAGTCCCTTCGAGTGACTTGAATTTGTTATTTAAGAAGAAGAGAGTGCAGATGGGCATATGCAAGCACACTGCTTTCAAAATCCCAAGACATAAGCTCCCACACTGGCTATTTCCACCAATTGCCCCAAAACCTACAGAGAAGAAAACACCCCATAAATTACACACGCAAGGCCAACAAGTGTTTCTAATTCTGGCTTTGGCTTTTCTGCAAGATGGTTCCAAAGGAGTGTTGATTTTTCAAGGTGATCCAAAAGCTCTTCCTCGAGGGACCTTTGGGCAGGTGGTCCAGCCAGCAGAGCTGTCCGAGTCTCTGGAAGGTCTCTCTGAGCTCTTCCTGGCCAGAGGCAGCACTGGGAGGAGGGACAGGCTGGGCTGCTGGTGCCCTTTGTGCAGCTTGGTCCCTGCTGGGGGCAGTTTTGGTGCTTCCTGGATTCCTCCGCCTCCTTTTTCTCTGCTTCTCTTCTCTGGCACAGCAGAAGGAAGATGCTGTGCTCCTTCTTCATCCAGGGTCACAATCTGCTCCCGTCACAACCAACACGCCCCACGGTTTGTCTGATGTGCACCTCTGGGGCACTGAAACCCTCCTCCTCCTCCTCCCCTCCACTGAGGGGTCATCGTCCATGGTGACCACAAACCAGCTGCGGTGATCGTAGCCCACTGCGGGGATCTGCTCCGCTCTCTCCGCCTTGGCAGGGTTTCCTCCCGAGCAGTCCTGGGTGCGCGAGCCAACTGGGAGCTGGCACTGGAGGCCCTGGAGCTGCATCGTCCCTGGGGCTCGGTCACGACGTAGAGGACTTGTCTTCCACCTCCTCCTCCTCCTCGTTGAGCAGTGGTAGTCCGTGGACTCCACGAACCGGCTGCGGAGATCATAGCCCCGCTGCGGGGATCTGCTCCGCTCTCTCTGCCTCAGCAGGCTTGCTCCAAAGCAGCACTGCTTGTGGGAGCCAACCGGGAGCTGCCGTTGGAGGGCGCTGGAGCTGCGTGATCCCTGAGAGTGTGGTCACGAATTGGAAGACCAGTTCTCCTCCTCCTCCGTGCTGAGTGGTTGTAGTCCGTGCTGTCCACGAACCAGCTGCGGAGATCATTGCCCCACTGCGGGGATCTGCTCCGGACCCTCTCCCTGGCACCATTCCTCTGGCAGCGGGAAGAAGGGCTGAATCCGAGCTCCTCTTTGTTGCTGTCTTCTTGCACGGTGTGCTGCACACGGTTAAATGGTTGACAGCAGACCGGGCACGCAGCCTTCCTTCTGGAGACCAGCCTTCTACAGGCACAGAAGAAGCGATGCAAGCAGAAACTCACGTAGGAGGTGATGTTGAGCCTGCCTGGCCAGCTGGAGCACGGCCAGCCTGCAGACACCTCCCGTGCACCTGCCCAGGTTAGCTGGCTCTTGCTGGCTGTTGCAGAGGAGCCGCTGGCCTCTGGAGAGTCCTCCGTGCCCACCGCCACGTCCTGCAAAGACAGCTGTGAAAAGGTCCTGCCCTTTCCTCCTGAAAGGAACCAGAACAGTGGGGAAACCCCAGAAGCTCTCTGAGGGGACAGCTAAGGGCCTCCTAAAGGCTCTCCTGGAGGGCTGCAAAGGCAGAAGGGCCAAAGGTGGACAAATGGCACGGATCTAGGTGGGATGCTTTGAGAGGGAGCAGCGTTGCGGCTGTGAAGACAGCTGCAATGTGGGAGGGAAAAGAGAGCAATGCCAAGATCCCAGAAAGAAATCCACTGTCCATCTGGTGCCCGACCCGCCTCCCCAGAGTTACCTTAGTCCTACGAGGCAGACCCTGTGGGTCCACAGAACACGTCGGCTTGCTGCCAGCCCCCCACTGACTGAGGAAGGAACGGGCATATGATGGTGCCGGTGAGGAAGAAGCCCTTTCTCCTATTTTCAAATCAGAGCACCTGGAGAAAAAAAAGAGTGATCTCTGTTTAGGGCTGTTCTTGCAGCTTTCTCTGGGGTTCAGTCATTTTCTTGGAGCGGTTTCTAGGACAGAGAGAAGACGTAACCGAGACTACAAACGGGAAATTCGACTGGGATCTTCCCACCAGGTCTGCCCCTGTTGCAGCAGGACCTCATCTTTATACTCCCTACGGCCTCCATTTCATAGAATCATAGAATCAGTACATGGTTTGGGTTGGAAGGAATCATCTGGTTCCATCTCCCCTGCCATGCGCAGGGACACCATCCACTAGGTCAGGTTGCTCAAAGCTCCATCCAACCTGGCCTTGACCACTTCCAGGGAGGGGGCATCGACAACTTCTCTGCACAACCTCTTCCAGGGTCTCCTTTACCACCCTGACCGTAAAGAATTTCTTCCTAGGAGCTAATCTAAACCTACCCTCTTTCCGTTTAAAACCGTTACCCCTCGTCCTATCCCTACACTCCCTGATAAGGAGTCCTCCCCATCTTTCCTGTAGGCCCCCTTTCAGTACTCTTCTCTACAGTAGCCAGCTTCAGATAGCAGACAAGTAGCAGTTTACACCAGGGCAGCAGCCTAAAGCCCAGCAAGGAAAGATAACGACTGACGTGGGGTAGTTCAGGTTTGACACCATTGAATGATGCAGGTAGGAATTGTCTCCTGTGACACAAAGAGAAACACTCAGGAGGATAAGAAGAAAAAGAGCAAAGCCAGGGAAAGGAAACGTAGTCTGAACACATTTTTATACTGGTTATTACCTGACATAAAACAGCAAATAGGCTTGCTGCTTGAGAACTGTGTCGATGCCACGAACATCCACAGACGTATCGTCCATCTTGTACCACAGTCCATTGCTGGCCTGCAAAGAAAGGCATCGATACCTGGAGATGAACTCCACGGTTTCTCAATGAAAACACAGGCAGAAAACTGCAGAACCAAGAGTATGCCAAAACAAATCCAATCCAGCCCCTAAGGAGACCTTCTCCCCCAAAGCCTTGGCTGCCAGTAACACTCTGTGAAAGTTTGTCTTCCCCAGCACACATTTTCCCCTTGTTAGGCAGGAAGCTGCTCTTCACCTTTGTGTAGCAGAAATAGTGTCCTGCATGACAGCTGCCACCGCTGTGTACCAGGACAGCAAATAAGGCGTAGAGGAGCGGTTCCCCAGCTGTCTGAGACAGGTATGGCCGAAGATCCAAGTACTCGGGATACGCCACAACCTACGGAGAGACCAAGAGGGCTCAGAAATGATCCTGAAATAATACACGAACTAAGCTTCCAAGACCAGGGGCCAGAGGTGTACAAATACATCTTTGGGGCTCACGGCAACTTGGTTTTTCCCTAAAGCAACATGGAATGGTTTGGGTGGCAGGAAACTGTTCTCAGGCCAAAGCAGCTCTGTCGGAGCAGCGAACATGCTTGTCTTCCCACGGGAGCTCTCCTCTCCCCAGAAGGGAACACGATAACCTCAACATGAACAGCTTGTGAAAGAGCGTGCTGCTTTGGGAAATCTCCTGCTCCAGGAACAGAAAGTTGCACTCCAGTTGCGTACACACCTTGCTGATCTTCCCGCCCGTGAAAGCTTCAAACCTTTTCAGGCACACTGTGAGAACCTTGGGCGCGTGGTGGATTGTAAACCTCTTGGAGGCGGCAACCATCTTGTCACACCTTGAAACCAAGCAGAGAGCCAAGTGCTGAAGTGCACCCTGTCTTGCCCCAAGAAGGCCAGACAACCTTTCATGTCTCACACATCCTTACGCTATTTTAAGGCTAGTCGGTACCATAAGGCCATAGTAAAACAAGCTGCGTCTCAGTATCGTGGTGAAAAGATGACTTATGACAGATGACATGCAGCACCTTCACGCAGGATCTAGTATTAATATGTCGTTAGTAATCATCTTACTTGCTACATTTAAAGCAGTTTTCGCCATCCAGCTGCTCAGGTTTCACAAAGTCCTCCAGAGCTGCGGTGACAGATGAGGCTGCCTGGAGGAGTGAGAAGGGAGAGCACTGAGCTCAGGGAAACGCCCTCGCCCTAACACTTACTAGAAGTTTACGCAAAAACCCAGCGAGATGACGCTGAGGAGACCCACCCTGAAACCGCAAGCAGTGTCCAGAAGGAGGCAGAAAGAGGCTGTTATGCTGGACATTTCCCTCCATTCCCAGGGATTCCCAGGGCTATCAAGAGCTACCTCTCTGTGCCACCAGCTCAGTTCAGCTACCGATGGCGTGCAGGGTCATCAATAATGAAAACAATACCACCCGTCAGCCTAGGAGTCAGACGGGTGTTGAGGGAGGGCAAAGAAGGATGAGAGTACGTCAAGGGTGCAGAGAGGATAATGCGTACTTGTCCAGCTTAAAGCCAGCACCTACAGGGAGACCGCTGCCATGGCCTCCCCACAAGGACACCGTCCAGTCCAGCTCACACCCAACACCACTCTCTCTTGTGTTCACAGGATGATGTTTTTAAGGCAACTGTGTTGATTCTGGAAAGCTACAGGGCCTTGGGACGTCTTGAAGCACAATTACAAACCCTCTTACTTCGATATCCAAAGGAACATCCAGGAAGGCCTCGTAGGAATCGGACACCCCTTTGCAGCTCAAGCACGTGACTGGAAGGCAAATCGAAATGCTCAGCGATAGGGGAAGTCGACTGACTGTGCCCGTTCACGCTCTTCATACCTACTACGCCAGTCACACCATCAGCTGTTTAGCACAGGCAGACAGAAGGGCACAGACCATTGCAAGGAGAGCAAGAGTTGTGGAAAAGTACCTCTGGATCTCAGAACGCCCGCAAATATTTGATGGACAATGGTAGTTGCTTGAGAAGAGATGTCCAAGCTGGAAACAAATGGTAAGGTAGAGAGTTACCTCCTCCAAGAGTTTTGCTTTGTCTGAAAACCCTGAGCGTAGGTTTTCCTTGATGGAGTACCTCAAGGAGTCCAAAGGGCTCGGGAACATTGAAAAGGTAATTTGCTTGTGCTTACTCGCTACTTCCATTCAGACAAGCTCTCTGCATGGCATGACAGTGTAGCGTAAGAACTCGTGGGCGTCTTCCTGCATGCCAAGCTGGAAATGTTCTCCTATTCCTAAGAAAGAAGAAGTTAGTAGCTCTCTCCTACAAGAACGGAAGAAAACATGTCAAAGCACCTGAAATGACTTACGTGTGAGAACTCTGATGACAGCCCGAGGCTGGATGGCACTGGCTGAGAAATACAGGACCTTGTTAACGTGCGCTTCCATTATGCACATCATGCAGAAGCCTTGCTGACGACCTGAAGAGGGACAGACGGAGGGAAGGAAGCTTTCTCAGGTTAGCAAAATCTCCATAGCGACGGGAAACCTAATGGAGACCTTGAACTTATAACAACAGTCTCCACTCCGCTTCTCCCAAGGTGCCAATGTCCCAACAAGCCCGGGACATTTTTGTGCGTAGAAAGCGTTCTTCACAGGGATGCTAAAGTGACAGAAGTTTTCTGTGCAATAAGCAAAGAGGGTTTAACTTGCAGGAACAGGGACAGAGACCCGGGGCTAGAAAGAGGTGCCTTTCCGAAGATGAGACACCTAGATGCGACAAGCGGCTTCTAGGCTTGAGTGTTCAAAGAACACCAACTCGGGGGGTTGACAAAGAAGGGCTGCTTTTCTCCTAAAACAAATTCCAGATTCTGGGAATCCTTGGCAAGTGCCCAACGGATTTACAAGGAGATGTTCATCAAAGTACTCACACGGACCGGCTGTGCTCCCGAGAGAGCAGGTAGTTGGCCAGAGGGGGTGTGTACGTCAGGCACTGCAGGACGGAGTTGAGGAAGCACGTATTGCCCAGGTTGTGGAGTCCCGCTCCAGCTCTCTGTCGTCGCTGCCACTCCATGCAAATCTTCTCCGGGGGAAAGAGGATCCTTTGTGGCGGAGCCATTCCCTCGGCAATGACGACTGCAGAGAAATGACATTTGAAAAGAGATGAGGCGATATGTGTTGCACAAGAGCATCTTTAAAAGTCGAGTTCTCTACAGGAGCACCCAGACACCAGCTCTAACCTCCAACCCAGAAACATCGGGGGAAGCCTAGCGCTGCCATTGACATTTACTGGTCAGGAAACAGTTTTGGAAATAGTCTGCTCCCCCGCTGCCCAGAGTCCAACAAACCCACGCTCTGATTTCTGTGCCTCGGGCTACCTTCCTTTCCCTCTGGAGTCTTGAACTGGATTATCAGCTCAAGTCTTCCCTTTTCCTGATTGCAGCTTGACAAACAAAAGCAAGTGCCTAGCCAGAAGGTAACCCTACTGATGTCAGATCTTTCTATGAGCAACGTCATCTTTCAAAGACTTGTACGTAGTGGCAGAGGAGTGACAAAATGTGTTTTCCTGTGTCTAATCGAAAACACCTGAGTAAGCCTGGCTGCTATCACGAAGCGCCCAGAATTCACTCTAGGCTGTCAGCACATCAACATTCAGGGATGGAGCACCAGCCACGCCCCTTGCCTTGGGGCATTCGCAAAAGCCAAACCCACTGGTGAAGCTCTTACTCACAGGAGTCGTTTCCCATTGCGGCCATCACTCCTCTCAGGAACAGAGGGGAAAGCTCTGGATGACAAAGGATGTCAGGGTGTTCTCCAGAAAGAGGAGATCAGCCAAACCCCGTCACCTGACTGCAAAGAAATAATTGTAGCTCAACATAATATTAAAAAAAAAAACCAAACGAAACCCACAGAACAGCATCCACCATCCAAAGTGTTTCAGTGGAACCTGTAACTGCTGCAGAGCTGCATTCTGATGGCCACCCCCCTACTTACCTGTGCCGGGATATGGTAAAGAAATAAGAATTAACAAATAGGAACTCTACCCATAGCCCATCTCTGGCCAGCCTATAAAGGTGTAATAGTTCAGCCTACGGCTTGGAAGGTATAGACCAGCCTACACTTTTATCCCGTATCTACCTACTCTACGATCTGGCCTGAAAATCAAAGCATAATTACCTTGGAAAGAGGATGGCAGTGGAGAAGTGGGCAGTAAACGACAAACAGTTCGAAAACAGTAGGCACGCAAGTCGCAAAGGAAGGAGCCGAGCTATCCCGAAGGCCAGCTCAGCCCAACTAGCTTTCGCTGGCACGCTTTTCAGGATATCAAGCCCTGGCCAGGTGAGCTCACAAGCGCCGGCGGGTGCCGCATCACTGCCCCTTTGTGACACGGGGCCACACAGGGACGCACGGGATGCACTGCGGCATGCAGCCTCCGCAGCCCGGGCACCTCACGTAGCCAGCAGCTGGCAAGCCACAGGGCTTCCCACGCACTGCTGGCGAAGAGCTGTCTCATCCGCTGGCAGAGCTCCCACCTCTTCCCCGGGCCGCACCAGCCAGATGAATAAAAACCTGCCCAGGCTGTAAGCGTGCCTGTTCACAGCTTTGGCTGGCACATTCGGTTACCGAGGGTTTCTTTTCCACTCTTCCCAGGTACAGGACTGTGTCCGTGAGACTCAGGTGGCAAAGCACCTGGTCTCTTACACGTTCATTTCCCATGAATTTTGCCTGCCCCCAAGGATACAGCCACAGGCGGACTCTGAACTTGAAAACTCTTGAGTTATCTCCCTGTCCTGCTCAGGGCACCTCGTTCTGCCCCTGCCCTCGCCCCGCTCGGAGTGGCCATTTTTGCCTCTGCCACAGCAGGACCACCAGGGCTCCAGCACCATTTCCCTGGCAAAAATGGCCACTCCGAGCGGGGCGAGGGCAGGGGCAGAACGAGGTGCCCTGAGCAGGACAGGGAGAAATCTCAATGCCCCAAGCGGGGCAGGAGCAAAGCTAGCCACCCTGATTTGGGCAGGGCATAAAGAGCCACCTGAGCAGCGCAGGAGTAAATCCAGGTACCGATGTGTGGAGAAGGGGCAACAGGAGCTTCGCCAAGCAAGAGGGGGAAAAACCAGCCGTCCCGAGAGGACATGATGAAAAAAAAGCCAGCCAAGCAAGGCTGTGGCCAAGTGGATGCCCCAAGCGGAGGATAAAAAGCGAAAGCCTCCCCAAGTGGAGCAGGCCAAAACTAACTGCCCTGAGCTGAGCAGGAGTACAGCTAAGTGCCCCGAGCAGGACTGGGGAAAACTAGGTGAGCCAGGTGGGGCAGGGGCCAAAGTGGCCAGCTCAAGTGGGGCAGGAATAACACCCAGCTGCCTCGTTGGGGCAGGAGCAATCCTAACTGCTCGCTGAGCAGGACCAAGGGGTTTATACCAGATGTCGCGAGTGGGGACAGCCCAAAGCTACCTAAGGCAAGCAGGGCAGAACCAACTGCCTCCAGCCACCCCGAGTGGGAATGTGGCAAAGCTGTGGCTGATAGAAGCTAAGAACCCTGGAGGCAGGAGAAAATGTGAAGATGCTAAAAGTGCCCACGAAGGTTTTTTGGTAGCTCAAGGGTGAGAGAGCAGCTGGGTGGGGCCTGGCAGCCAGCCAAGGTGAAGCCCAGCACAGTTGCCTGAAGGTTTTGCTTCTTTTTGTATGCTACTTCAGAGTCCGCCTGTGGCTGTATCTTGGGGGGCAGGTAAAATTTCATGGTAAATAGACGTGTAAGAGACCAGGTGCTTTGACCTGAGTCTCAGGACCCCCTGTCCCCCCAGGGGAAGGTGAGGGCCTGAGGAAGGCCCTGGGTGCTGGGCTCACCACGGGCGGTGTGACGGGGGGCAGAGGCCCTGTCTCCTGCCAGGTGCCAGCCTGGCCGATGCAAGCGGCTCCCATCACACAGCTCCTCCTGCCCAGGGCTGTGGCTGGCAGCAGAGACGAACCCGCATTTTGGGAAAGACTTGCTGATCCAGAGCAAATCCAGGCATTTCCCTCCTGTCCTGTCCCCTCCTGTCTCCTCCTCCTGTCCCCTCTCCCCCCTGCTTTCCCCTCTTTCCTTCCTCCCTGAGCAAGCCCAGGCCCCATGAGCGGACCGAAGGACGGCAGAGCTGTGCACACCCCTTGCGCTGCTGAGAGAACAGGCTGTTCTCGAAGGCCGTCTCTCCGCAGGCCCAGTGTCCCCGCTGGCTGAGGAGCGAGCTGCAGTGGCGGGGCAGCGGGCGCAGGGTGGCTCTGTGAGGAGAGGCCCGGGCTGCCCCTGCCCGCCAGCAACAGCTGTGCCATTGGCCATGGCTGAGCCATGCACTTGCACATTGACCAAGCCCCAGTTCAGAGCAGAAATTGTTGTTACTAATCCTGGGTGCCAGAGCGCTGTTCCTGCTCTCTCCTCCCTGGTGTGACCCGAGCGCACGACTGCCCTGCCTGCTCCTGCCTTGGTGCTTTGGGAACTCGGGGGTGAAAAGGAAAGACAGACTCGTGTAGTTATGGGATCTCTTGAGGTGTCCTGGGTTTGCCTTGCTACTCACTTGTGTAACGTTTGCTGGGCTGCTCACTAGATGTGTGCCTAGAGAGGCAACTTAGGCCATGAATTAAGTTTCCAAGTAAGAGTTTCCTTCTTAAAATAAAACATGCTTCCATTGTCTCATCAGTAACAACCTGAAAGATAGAAGCTGAAGCAGGAGGTGCCTCTTGTGAAAACAGGTAACAAGAGGTGGTTGTATTCAGTTGTTCCTTAGTTGCTTCCTACATAGAGAACTGTGCATTAATTTAATCTTTGGTGTATAGGCAGGGCCTTGCTAATGTTACTGTGTAGGCAGCAAGTCTGTGGCTGTCAGGCTTTCTGCATGTTTGTGACTGATTTTTCTTGTTTCTTTTAATACGGAATATCTTGCTATGTACTCCTGATGTCTCCGATAAGCTCGTGGGTGGAGAGGAAGACAGGGAGCTCTCTTACCAGTTAGCATCACAGGCAAAACAGACGCAAACTCGACTTGGTGTAAATTAACGCAATTTATTGCCAGATGAAGCTGACACCTCTCCCCGTCTTTGGGAGGATCACCGTGCACTCTGAATCGATACAGGCAGGTGTAGTCCGGGTGACCCCAGTTGCTCAGCACTTGCAGCCTTAGGTACTTCACGAACCCAGAGAGCTCGTTCTGAAAGGAGAAGAAGAAATGAGTTGCCTTTTCCTCTCTGGCATTTGACTACTGACAGAGTAGTGCTGCAGCAAGGGACTCGTTCAACAGCTTCCTTCCGGCTGCCCTGCGAGGTCTTTTGACCTATCGTGGTTCAAGTGTTCTTATCTTGCTCTCCTCATTTGGCCAGCAGAACAGGAAAGGAAGAAGCAGCTACCAGAAGCTTCAGCAAATACATTGGCAAGTTCTTCTCGCCTGCTTTGAGGCCCGTGCTCCCACAGTCAGAAGACCCAGTGGTGTAGTAGAATGTCTCGTTGCCTTCTCTAGAAAGCCACTGAAACAGAATGGCCTCCCTGTCACTACTGCTACCAGCAACAACAGAATCCTCAGAAAGCCCAGCATTTCTAGTCTTGAACTAGCAGGCCAGTAGTAGTGCATACTACGGGATGTGGCCACGTGTATGCACTTGGAGTCCAGACAGTCAAGCTGGTTTCAGCTTCAACTGCAGCAGTTGTAAGCGCTGAAGCTTAAACCCAAAACAAAAGAGAAGAAGAACGGCATATGCCGTTAGGAAGTTAAAGCGGAATAAAGGTCAGCGTGGCACACGCTCAAGGAGAGGGCTGCCTATAGCCCTTTGGCAGGGAAGCTTCTCCCCAGCCAACCGCATGTCTCCTCCTCTCCTACGATTGCCCTCCCTCTTTGTCCCCGTACCTTCAGCTGGAAGGTCTGACTGGGATTGAGCGCCGCCAGGAAAGTGAACCGTCCCAGGAAGGTTCCCTGCTCCTCATGGTGCTCAGGCCCTAGAGAAAGCCGGGGGTGGAGAAAACAAGAGCGCCTGTTACACCGTGGGAAGACTTAACTTCCGTTGGTGAAGTACTGCTTGCTTTCAGCTATGTAGTCCAAGGAGGATGAGCACAAGGAGAAGATGAGAAGCTGCAGCTCGGTAGCATGCCACACTTGCCTACTCACCGAGTCTAAGGGGGCAGTCAGAAAAGGAGCAGACATTGCCAGTGAGAGGGGGTAACCTCGGGATCACAAATGCCCCCTGGGATCGGAAGCCAAGAAGGTTTAGGAGCGTGCACGGTGCCAGCTGCTTTTCCCTGTGGCTCCTAGACCACCCTCTTGCCCCACAAGCTTCCTTTTGAGCAGTACATTGGATAAAAGAGGAATACAACTGCCAGGAGGTTGTTTCTTCTGCGAGCCAGGAGGAAGCCGCAGGCCGCTCAACTCTTTGACCCGTATTCACCCCCCGCTTAGAAATGCTATGCGACCCCCTGCCCCCACTCTTGAGAAATCACTTACGTAGACAGCAAAGTCCTTTGGAGCTCTGGAGATACTGTCTCCATGGAAGCCTGTCCCTAAAGCATGGTCCATGGTGACTGCTCTGGGAATGATTGGCGTAGACAGCTTGATGAAGACGTGTCCCTGACTTCCTGGGAAGGGCCAGCAGTTTCCCGGATGATTTTCTGGCTGAAAGGAGAAGAAGAAAGCACGTTCCCATGGAGAAGGGTGCCCTGGCTCTTATTCCTGCTGTGAGCATCAGAGGATTAAGAACTGATTTGGCCCATCAGCTCTGCTCTGAACCGCAGCCAGTGCCTTCGGCGGGACCCTGCAGGTACCGAACGGAGAAGCAGTTGTGAGAATTCACGCCTCACAAGACCCCTTC
>NW_026114268.1:694284-722776 GCF_018139145.2 Gymnogyps californianus | reverse complement strand
CTGAACCTTTTCCTGAGAGGGCTGGAGAAGAGTATCAGCACAAGGTAGCTGCTTGATAAGAAGTCTTGACTGGATAGGTCAAAAGAACTCGCAGGGCAGCCGGAAGGAAGCTGTTGAACGAGTCCCTCTGCGGCAGCTACTCTGTCAGTAGTCAAACGCCAGAGAGGAAAAGGCAACTCATTTCTTCTCTCCTTTCAGAACGAGCTCTCTGGTTCGTGAAGTACTTAAGGCTGCAAGTGCTGAGCAACTGGGGTCACCCGGACTACACCTGCCTGTATCGATTCAGAGTGCACGGTGATCCTCCCAAAGACAGGGGAGAGGTGTCAGCTTCATCTGGCAATAAATTGCGTTAATTTACACCAAGCTGAGTTTGCGTCTGTTTTGCCTGTGATGCTAACTGGTAAGAGAGCTCCCTGTCCTTCTCTCCACCCACGACCTTATCGGAGACTTCCCTGGAGAAGAGGGGATGGGAAAAAGGACTAAGAACCCTCTCCCACAGATATATTCATGTTTGGTTTTAATGGAAGACTGAACACATGTGCAGTTAAAGCACCACCAACTGATAACAGGAGCACAGACGGAGAAGCAGGAACGCACTGTAAAAGTTTGGGTGCCCAGAACTGCGTCAGATGGCCTACCCACTCAGGAATAGGGCAACTTCAATTCAGTATGTCCTGCCCAACTCAAGACACCTTTCCTCGAGGGGAACTCTGGCTTCAAGCTGCCTCTGATGGCCATCGAGGGGCCTCAGCTGCTCCTGCTGGGCCAGCTGTGTTCCAGGGCAGCGACACTCCCCCAGGGCGTGCGCCAGATGTGCCTCTGTCATCTCCTAAACCTGGCTCTCATCCAACACAGCACCCACTCTGGCAGAGCCATTGCTTTGGACAGTCTAGCTCTGGCATTTATCTGCGATTGGACAGGTTCTCTTGTCCTTCTGGGGATAAGTAGCATGCTTTTGCCAACTCTGCTAGTCGTTTGTTCGGGCACAAAAGCAAAACCTAAGGTGTCTGTTGTTAGGGAAGAGGGGAGGACTCCAGCCTCTGAAAGACGTGGAGCAGCCAGCATGCTCAGCGTCGAGTACACTCCCTTCCTCTCATCTAGACAGGTCTACTGTCCTCTGGAACGCAGAGTGCGGTG
Source organism: Gymnogyps californianus (assembly GCF_018139145.2). Taxonomy (NCBI): domain Eukaryota; kingdom Metazoa; phylum Chordata; class Aves; order Accipitriformes; family Cathartidae; genus Gymnogyps; species Gymnogyps californianus. The sequence goes on along the minus strand of NW_026114268.1, from coordinate 721,639 downwards.
CCTATGGCAACAACTAGAAATGAACGTGCAAGGCACCTGCCCCTTGTGCCCCTATGGCTCCTTGCCTTTCTCAGGCTGCAAGAAAGAGCCACCAACATGAACCTGAGGCCCCGCCAGAGAAACACTGAACGTACTTGGTGCCTGACTTCAGTCACCTCTGAAGGCCCTCCTTGTTACAGAGTGTCAAAAGCAGCGGCTAAGAAGGGTTCTTGTAGCTCCCAAATCTGTCACTCTTCGGTGGGAATTCAAAGAGCTGACCCCTTGGTAGGAGACATTTTGCTTCGGTAGGATTCCTTCCCTTGTGGAGAGGAGTGCAAAACCTGCTCCCTGTCAGGTTGGACTTTGCCTCGAAATGTGGTGCTGCCTTTTCTCTTGTGACATCACCCACTGCCGCTGATGTCACAAAGCCTTGTCGGTGCTGAGGTAGACACAGCAGGGCATAAGAGCGGGGCTGTCCCTGCACCTTTGTCACTCTCGGTCTTGAGGGAACGGAGATCGCAGAGTTTTTGGCTCGCTCCTGAGCAAGTACGATGCCTGGTGCCCGCACCTCAGCGGATACAGAGACACAGCCCCGGAATACCCTGGATCGGAATGGGTACGTTTGAAAAATCCTCCTCTCCTTTCCCCAAGTGTATTTTCCACCTCATCAGCTGGGGTGTGTGGGGGGGGTGGACAGGGGAAGAACATGAGGGCAGCCTGAGAGCTCGGTCTGCAGGTAGTGGAAGGCAGCAGCAGTCTCTTCAGTCTCTTCACGAACACCAGGACTACCCCTAGAAAGCCTGTTGTCTCTGCAAAATGAGGGACGAGTCCATTTTGGATCGCACGGAGGGAGTCCCAAGAGGTTGCCCAGATACATCCTGCCGTAGCAATTGCGAGAGCTTAGCACAGTCCTGTCTTGCGCTCTGCAGGATGGGTTATGTCCCTGAGCTTTCCTGGTTTTCCTTTTGACCCAAACCAGAAGGACACCACTGTTGCCTCTGTTGGCACTGGATTTGACTTGTGTTCCTGACAGATGAGGTTTCCTTAGGAAACTGAGTCAGCTCCTCACCAGTGCTCTCCCTTAGGAAAAGGAGCACAAGATCCTCTGAGGGGTCCAAGCAGTCTTCTAGCAAAACAACAGGGGACTGTTTATTCCTGATGAAGTGTAAGCCTTTCGAGAGCCTCCTAGAACAAGGCAGGAGGAGTTTCCATCTTCCAGAGCAGTGTGTGCTGTCTCTTGGCCGATCAGGCTTCAGGGGAGCAGGGCCTAGCCACCAGGTGTTGCCTTGGTGTTTCTTGCTTCGCCATGGATTACCAGCATGCCTTTACATTCAGCCCTCCCTCCCTCCCCTCCCTCCCTCCCTCTTTACCCAGCCTCCCTCTTTACCCAGCCCGCATTTGTCTGCATTTATGCAAGAAAAGGGCCAGTGATAACCCGGCTGCTAAAGAAATGCTGCTAGAGGGGAGACACACAATCCCCTGCATTGCAGGCTGTTGAACTGTAGGGGTACAGGCTGAACCTCTTCTTGAGAGGGGGTGGAGAACTGTGTCAGCACAAGCACCCATCGCATGGTGGGCAGGAGAAACAGGCGTTTGTTACGTCCCTTCCATTTCCAAAGAATCCCTCTCCAACCCCACAGACGTGAAGTATGGCCACAGCTTTTGGTGCAACTCCTTCCCTTTTCCGGAATCAATCCGCAGCCCTTCGTCCCTAACGAAACAGGGCCAATTGTTACCATACCAAATGCCCCACTGGTGCAGTTGGTGACAACTCCACCGCTGACTCGAGCTTGTGCAGGACCAAGCCAATCCTCACGCCAGGAGTGCCAGGTTCAAGACCTGCAGTCCCTACAGCTGCTCTCCAGTCTGCTGCTGAACTGCACACGTACCGCCAGCTTCACCCTCCTTTTCCTCCTTGCTGCTCTGTAGGAAAATGAAGGCTCTGAAGACGGTGACCCTGGCGCTGCTTGTCGGTCTGTTCTCTTTCGGTGAGTCTCTGTAGAGCTCAGACCTGAGGATGGTGCTTTAGGAGGTCCCCAGGGCTCCATTCTGCCCTGGTCCGCTTCTCCTGCTGAGACCAGAGGAGCCCAGCTAAGAGCAGAAAGTCCTCGACAGAGCTCTGCCACTCCCCCCTGCTTCAGAGGAACGGCTGTGGGGGCGAGGAAGGGGTGACTTGCCTTCCCCACGAGGGCTAAGCCAGTTCCCTCAAGCTGAGGGAGAGGCAGTGGCTAACCCTGCCTGCCCCACGAGGTTAAGAAGCTTCTGCAGGACAAGGAGCATAGTCCAGGGGAGGCAATGTCCGTCTCTTGTGGAGCCCGGACACCATCATGACCTCTTTCAAAGACTACAAGAGGAGAGACTACTATGGCACCTGGGAGAGACCCGGAAAGGGGAGCGGGCAGCCCGAGGCATAACCCAGCCTTAGACCAAGGTCGAAGTGTAAGGAGAGCTTTGGTGTATGTCTGACAGGTGTTTACCACATGGGACAGCTTGGCGAAGAAAGCCTCTGGAGGATTGCAGCAGTATGCCGGGCCTGCATCTCCTGCTACGTTCAGCCTCTCCGACAGCAGGTGACATTTAGGTTTCTTCAGCTCAAGGCTGGTTCTGCCAGCATCACTCCAGGGCAGAAAGTGCCACTCCTTAAAAGCCTGTGCCTAGGGCTAGCTACAGGAGCCACCCTGGCAGGTCAGTCAGGTGAAGGTCAACTGGACCCAACACCACTGTCTCCACAGTTGGTGGCACTGCACGCAGCTGATAAAGAACAACCATGAGGCAGATTTGGGCCTGCATAGGTTTCAGCAAAGCAAGCACGGGCTTGCGTGGAAAGACTTGAGTCCTTTGCTTTTCATTGGTGTTAGAGTCCTGCTGCCCCAGCCTTCAACGTGCCAACCACTTCCAAAATTCATTCGTGGGCATGTAACTCAGCAAGCAGCTTCACAGCAATGGAACTTCTCCAGGTGGTATCAAGAAAGGACCTGTACCCAAACCACCCTTGGAAGTGTAGCAGGAAGCTGTGCGATAGTAGCCCAGCTGCCTAGGAAGACAGGAAACGGAAGGAATACGTAGAAGAGGTTGCCTGCAAATGAATGCCTGACAAATAGCAGAAGGCTTTGCAGAACAGATGGTGCTTAACTGGAAGCCGTGCCCAAGTCAAAGAGGGGAGGCTTTCTGGAAGAAGACAATGCCCAAGGTGAATTGTCTTCTGTCTTCCCTGCCGGTCCACGGTGCTGTTTTCACAGCGTACGCTGGTGGAGCACCCGAGCACAAAGAGGCATGGGGTCTGTAACTCTTTGTTTCCCGTGCCTGTACAGAGACTGTTGTTAGGCGCTGCCTTCCTTCCTGCAGAAGGCCTGTTTCTGCTTGGAATTTAATTGTTCCCTTAATTGTCGTTCCAGGAGCGCTTGCACCTCCCTGGAGGGGACTGGAAGACTTGGAGGTAAAAACGATTTCCCCTTGACTAGACGGTTCTTTTGAGGAGCTCTGTCCCTCGGCCCCACCAGGACATTGTTTATGTCCCGTCTCACACAAACTTCACCTCGCACAGCTCCCTGACCTTCTCCCATTGCCCTTTCTTCCCTTCTGCCAAATGCTCAGCTATAGCTCCCCACGCCCATTAGAGGACTGGGGCCACCCATCCGTCCACCCTTTTGCTTGGGCTAGGCTCTTCACAGCTCCACCTTCCTAACACCTGAGAAGGGGAACGGTAGCCTTCTCCATCCTGCATCCCGTTCTCTCCCTCCATACTTGCGAGTAGCTGCTAGGAGACACCTCTGCGGCTTTCCATTGCTGGGCTGCAACAGAAAGCCCCTGCAAGCAGCATTGCCCCCTCCAAGGAGAGGAGAGGCCAAGGGAAAGAGTCTTCTCTCAGGCTGAGGTCACTGTAGCAGCAGTTGCCCGTGAAGACCTTTGCAGGGGGGCAAGTTCAAGGACTGAGGGCAGCCTTGCAACTGCCACTGTCAAGCAGAGAGGGAGGACAGAAGTGTATTTCTCGAGCAAGCAGAAGAGGCTAGCCAAGGCAAGGAAGATGTTGTGCTAAGAAAGGGGAAGAGGGAGCAGCAGGAGAGAGGTGGAGGAAAAAACGGAGAGCCGAGATACCGGCAACCAAGCACAGGAAAGGCAATCAGGGTGGAGGGCTCTAGGACTGATCCAGGAGAGCTCTCCTCTGTCTCCCTTAGATTGTGTCTCAGTAGTATATGCTTAAGGCAGGGAAGGTATTGGTCTTTTCTATAGGAACTGTCACCTGCACCCCTTCAAATCTGCTCTTGCATGGCTTTGATGATACGTTGGCACTTGTAATAGGGAAAAAGATGGCTTGGGGCATTTGAGACGTTCAGTAGTTCCCCTAAATGGACCCAGGCAGCCGGGAAGCAGCTTCTCAGCCTGAAGCTCCTAGAACTTCAGAACTAACTCTCCCAACTGCTTAAGATGTGGTTACCCTGCCAGTCAGCCAGAGCCAGGCTTCTTGCCTCGCTCACATTCCCACAGCATCCGAGAGGCCAGCCACAACAGTTACAGTCTCTCCCTTGCTCACTGTTTCTAGGCCAGCAGGAGACGAGTTAGGAGAAGCGCTGAGCAAAACCCTGACCCTGTCAGAACAGCTGCGTAAGCTCCAGGAAGAGCTTTATCACCTGCGATGGAGCGTCAGAGATGTCACCGAGCGTGCTCTCCACGAAGCCCTGAAGCAGGCTAAGCTCCCAGGCTTTACCGGATGGGTAAGGGCACACTGCAGAAGGCTCGACTCAGAGGTTGCTTTCCTCCCTCCGGCACGTATCCTACTCCAGTTCCCTGCCCTAGCTAGCCAAAAAACTGGTGCTGCTGGAACAAGTGCTGTGCATTGCCACACTTCCTTTTCCTGTTGCTCCACACTTCCTTCTGGGGGAAGAGAGAGCCGTGACAGGAATGACAGTTGTCTTAGTCGCACCTTCCTCTCCGTCCACATCTCGGGTCCTCCTCAAGGGAGGACCAGAAAGAAAGAATGGTCTCAGCAGTCCATAGTTACCTCAGTCCCATCTCATGCCCAGAAGGCTTGTCTGTCCGTGCCGCCTGGCATGGGGCATCTCCACAGGAAAAGCCCATTCCCGCGCCTTCAGCACACAGAGTGTTGGCGTGAGCAGCCTCTCTGTTCTGATACCGCTCAGTGGGAGCAGAGCAAACTTGGGAGGTTTCCGGGCAATTGCAGCGTTCCTTACATCTGAGTTGAACCTTGTTCACCTTGGCTGGCCTTGCAGGGGAGCTGCTTGCCCCGTTCCTTTGCCTTCTAACAGGCGCTCTCCTTTCTGTTCCTTCCCAGGCTGTTCAAGAGATAATCAATCAAGTCTTGGAGAAGCTGGAAGAAAACCAAGTCCCGATGCCTGATTATGCCCTCAAATCATCAGGTGCCGTGACATTGTCCAAACCAACCAGTTCCAAAGCGCTTCCTCTCCAGCTTGACAAGGCGGGCGTTTGAATGCGCCCAGTGGGAGGAGAGAAGGGGCGACAAGTCAAGGGCCACCTCGTGCCCGAAAAATGTACCCACTGACACAGTCTGTAACGGGCCAGACCACAGCTGAAGAACAGAAAGCCTAGGTCACATTCTTGTCTTTCTCCACGGCCCCTTACGACACTTTGATGAGTCCCTGCTCTGTGTTCCAGAGGATCATGCCAGTAAGAAAGAGGGCAATCCCACTGTACTAGATGGATGACTCCTTAGAAGACTTTTTCAAGTCAACACTGCAATATTCCTCCTGACATTGCTCGATGAGCATGCTCATGTTTGAATTTCCAGGGGCTGCTATCATTCATCCATGGACTTCTCCATCCTTCCGGAATACAAAAGGAGTCTTTCTGTATTCCCTGCCCATCCTGGATTACGTCAAGTCTCCTGAGGTTATTCTGGAGGTACGAGCACCAAGAAACACAAAAACAGAGGTGGGGGGCAGGAACCAAACACGCTCCTGAGAGTGGCCTTTACCCTTGTCTTTGCTCCTCGAAGCTTTCTTTACTGTCTTCTTCTCGCATGGACCTACTCACCTCCAGTGTCTCCCTGCTGAGTATTTCCTCTCCCGCAGTGCCCCAGGTCCTCCGCGGGAGCTTCTAACAGGCTAGCTTCGTCCTGCAGTCTTTGTCTTCCCAGTCACTGTGAAAACTGTCAGCATGGCACGGGAGGAGAAGGGAAAAGGTGCCTGCAGAGGTCTGGGCTGTGAGATTGCCGGGGCTCTTAGTGAGCACAAGCAGGCGCTGGCTGGGAGAGGCCGGAGAGCTTCTACAAGTAGCACACCCAGCTCCCTGCCATCCAAGTGTTTCTCCCCTGAAGGGGTCTTGTGAGGCGTGAATTCTCACAACTGCTTCTCCGTTCGGTACCTGCAGGGTCCCACCGAAGGCATTGGCTGCGCTTCAGAGCAGAGCTGATGAGCCAAATCAGTTCTTAATCCTCTGATGCTCACAGCAGGAATAAGAGCCAGGGCACCCTTCTCCATGTGAACGTGCTTTCTTCTTCTCCTTTCAGCTGGAAAATCATCCGGGAAACTGCTGGCCCTTCCCAGGAAGTCAGGGACACGTCTTCATCAAGCTGTCTATGCCAATCATTCCCAGAGCAGTCACCATGGACCATGCTTTAGGGACAGGCTTCCATGGAGACAGTACCTCCAGAGCTCCAAAGGACTTTGCTGTCTACGTAAGTGATTTCTCAAGAGTCGGGGCAGGGGGTCGCATAGCATTTCTAAGCGGGGGCTGAATATGGGTCAAAGAGTTGAGCGGCCTGCGGCTGCCTCCTGGCTCGCAGAAGAAACAACCTCCTGGCAGTTGTATTCCTCTTTTATCCAATGTACTGCTCGAAAGGAAGCTTGCGGGGCAAGAGGGTACTCCAGGAGCCACAGGGAAAAGCAGCTGGCACAGTGCACGGTTCTAAACCTTCTTGGCTTCCAATCCCAGGGGGCATTTGTGATCCCGAGGTTACCCCCCTCCCACTGGCAATGTCTGCTCCTTTTCTGACTGCCAGCTTAGACTCGTTGAATAGGCAAGTGTGGCATGCTACCTAGCTGCAGCTTCTCATCTTCTCCTTCTGCTCATCCTCCTTGGACTATGTAGCTGAAAGCAAGCAGTACTTCACCAACGGAAGTTAAGTCTTCCCACGGTGTACCAAGCGCTCTTGTTTTCTCCACCCCGGCTTTCTCTAGGGCCTGAAGCACCATGAGGAGCAGGGAACGTTCCTGGGACAGTTCACTTTCCTGGCGGCGCTCAATCCCAGTCAGACCTTCCAGCTGAAGGTACGGGGACAAAGAGGGAGGGCAATCGTAGGAGAGGAGGAGACATGCGGTTGGCTGGGGAGAAGCTTCCCTGCCAAAGGACTATAGGCAGCCCCCTCCTTGAGCGTGTGCCACGCTGACCTTTATGCCGCTTTAACTTCCTAACGGCGTATGCCGTTCTTCTTCTCTTTCGTTTTGGGTTTAAGCTTCAGCGCTTACAACTGCTGCAGTTGAAGCTGAAACCAGCTTGACTGTCTGGACTCCAAGTGCATACACGTGGCCACGTCCCGTAGTATGCACTACTACTGGCCTGCTAGTTAAAGACTAGAAATGCTGGGCTTTCTGAGGATTCTGGTGTTGCTGGTAGCGAGTAGTGACAGGGAGGCCATTCTGTTTCAGAGGCTTTCTAGAGAAGGCAACGAGACATTATATTAACACCACTGGGTCTTCTGACTGTGGGAGCATGGCCTTCAAAGCAGGCGAGAAGAACTTGCCAATGTATTTGCTGAAGCTTCTCGTAGCTGCTTCTTCCTTTACCGTTCTGCTGGCCAAATGAGGGAGAGCAAGATAAGAACATCTTGAAGCACGATAGGTCAAAAGACCTCGCAGGGCAGCCGGAAGGAAGCTGTTGAACGAGTCCCTCGCTGCGGCACTACTCTGTCAGTAGTCAAACGCCAGAGAGGAAAAGGCAACTCATTTCTTCTTCTCCTTTCAGAACGAGCTCTCTGGGTTTGTGAAGTACTTAAGGCTGCAAGTGCTGAGCAACTGGGGTCACCCGGACTACACCTGCCTGTATCGATTCAGAGTGCACGGTGATCCTCCCAAAGACAGGGGAGAGGTGTCAGCTTCATCTGGCAATAAATTGCATTAATTTACACCAAGCCGAGTTTGCGTCTGTTTTGCCTGTGATGCTAACTGGTAAGAGAGCTCCCTGTCTTCCTCTCGACCCACGACCTTATCGGAGACATCAGGAGTACATAGCAAGATATTCCGTATTAAAAGAAACAAGAAAAATCAGTCACAAACATGCAGAAAGCCTGACATCCACAGACTTGCTGCCTACACAGTAACATTAGCAAGGCCCTGCCCATACACAAAAGATTAAGTTAATGTACAGTTTCCCTATGTAGGAAGCAGCTAAGGAAGAACTGAATACAACCATCTCCTGTTACCTGTTTTCACAAGAGGCACCTCCTGCTTCAGCTTCTATCTTTCAGGTTGTTACTGATGAGAAGATGGAAGCATGTTTTATTGTAAGAAGGAAACTCTTACTTGGAAACTTAATTCATGGCCTAATTTGCCTCTCTAGGCACACATCTAGTGAATAGCCCAGCAAACGTTACAGAAGTGAGTAGCAAGGCAAACCCAGGACACCTCAAGAGATCCCGTAACTACACAAGTCTGTCTTTCCTTTTCATCCCCGAGTTCCCAAAGCACCAAGGCAGGAGCAGGCAGGGCAGTCATGCGCTTGGATCACACCGGGGAGGAGAGAGCAGGAACAGCGCTCTCGCACCCGGGATTAGTAATAATTTCTGCTCTGAACTGGGGCTTGGTCAATGTGCAAGTGCATGGCTCAGCCATGGCCAATGGCACAGCTGTTGCTGGGCGGGCAGGGGCAGCCCGGGCCTCTCCTCACACAGCCACCCTGCGCCCACTGCCCCGCCACTGCAGCTCGCTCCTCAGCCAGCAGGGACACTGGGCCTGTGGAGAGACGGCCATCGAGAACAGCCATTTCACCTGGAGCTGTTCTCTCAGCAGCGCAAGGTGTGTGCACAGCTCTGCCGTCCCTCGGTCCGCTCACGGGGCCTGGGCTTGCTCAGGGAGGAAGGAAAGGGGGGAAAGGAGGGGAGGAGAGGGGACAGAAGGGGAGGAGACAGGAGGGGACAGGACAGGAGGGGAGCTGCCCTGGATTTGCTCTGGATTGGCAAGTCTTTCCCAAAATGCGGGTTCATCTCTGCTGCCAGCCACAGCCCTGGGCAGGAGGAGCTGTGTGACAGGAGCCGCTCGCATCGGCCAGGACGGCACCTGGCAGGAGACAGGGCTCTGCCCCCCGTCACACTGCCCATGCTGAGCCCAGCACCCAGGGCCTTCCTCAGGCCTCACCTTCCCCTGGGGGGAGAGGGGGTCCATGAGACTCATGTGGCAAAGCACCTGGTCTCTTACAAGTTCATTTCCCATGAATTTTGCCTGCCCCCCAAGATACAGCCACAGGCTGACTCTGAACTAACGCTACCAAAGAAGCACCTTCAGCAACTGCGCTGGCTTGACCTTGGCTGGCTGCCAGGCCCCCACCCAGCTGCTCTCTCACCCTCGAGCTCCAAAAAACCTTTGTGGCGGCTTTTTACCATCTTCACATTTTCTCCTGCCTCCAGGGTTTCTTAGCTTTCTATCAGCCACAGCTTTGCCACATTCCCACTCGCGGTGGCTGGAGGCAGTTTGGTTCCTGCCCCGCTTGCCTTAGGTAGCTTTGGGCTGTCCCCACTTGCGACATCTGGTATAATCCCTTGTTACTGCTCAGCGAGCAGTTAGGATTGCTCCTGCCCCAATGAGGCAGCTGGGTGTTATTCCTGCCCCACTTGAGCTGGCCACTTTGGCCCCTGCCCCACCTGGCTCATCTAGTTTTCCCCAGTCCTGCTCGGGGCACTTAGCTGTACTCCTGCTCAGCTCAGGGCAGTTAGTTTTGCCCCTGCTCCACTCGGGGACGCTTTCGCTTTTTATCCTCCGCTTGGGGCATCCACTTTGGCCACAGCCTTGCTTGGCTGGCTTTTTTTTCATCATGTCCCTCTCGGGACGGCTGGTTTTTCCCCTCTCTTGCTTGGCAAAGCTCGTTACCCTTCTCCGCACACGCTACCTGGATTTACTCCTGCCCTGCTCAGGTGCCTCTTTATGCCCCTGCCCAAATCGGGGTGGCCACCTTTGCTCCTGCCCCACATGGGGCATTGAGTTTTCTCCCTCTCCTGCTCAGGGCATCTCGTTCTGCCCCTGCCCTCGCCCCGCTCGGAGTGGCCATTTTTGCCTCTGCCACAGTAGGACCACCATTGCTCCAGCACCATTTCCCTGGGACCAGCCACCGGCCAAATGCTGGATTTAATTGTCACACCGCAACCTCGCCTTCCAGGACAAAGTCAGATTTGCTTCCAAGCCTCCTCTAGCACAGATGCCTCAGCTAGCATCTGACATTCAGAGGTGCAAAGTTACCTCCCTGCTGAGCTCATTACAGGCTCAGGGCTCAGGAGCTGGCAGTGCCCCATGCAGCCCAGGGAAGCAGAGGATCCTGGCAGCTGGATGTCGAGCAGGGGGGCCTCTGCCGCCCACTCCTCACTCACACGCTTTAGCTACAGCTCTTGTGCTTGGGCAGCATGGCGTTTGTTACCATTCACAAAATGCCATGGCAGGCAGGCTTGGTTGGGTGAATGTGGCTGAGGAATTCTTGTGCAAGAAGCTCCTTTTACGGAAGGCATCTTGTCCATAAGATGACCTGGCCAGAGTTTTTTCTTAGTTGACTTTTTGGTATTATTGCTCTGAAGATGCCTGGGGGAAAAAAAAAAAAGAAAGATTAAAAAAAACATCTATATATTTCACTGCTGTTATTAGTAGAGGCAACAAGGAGCCTGACAGGAACCAGCTGCCAGGGCTTCCAGGCTCTAGGAAGCTCTGGCAGACCTGTGCAGACTGGGTCTGCCCTCAGTCGGCATTTTGACATTGGAAACGTTAATTTGCAAAGCTATCTTCAGCTATCCAGCGCTGCAACCCGACGACTTTGCTAAACACAGGAGGGACCATGCAGCCGAGGAGAGGATCTGCCTTCTTGCCTGTCACTGCCTGCTCCTTTGCAGCATCCTAACGTTTCACTCCAGCACCTCGGTACCGCCTCCGATGCCGTGGGGACCGAGCACAGAGGAGTCATCCACAACAGGGCAGCAGGAGGGGGCTGCTCTTCAGCCCTCTTTCAACAAACCTCTGTTCGGCCTCTTTGGCCTGGTTTTCAGCTGCCACTCTTGACCTCCATCTGCTCACAGGAGGTGGATCATCAGTGCCTCAAGACGGGTAGTAGCCTCCGGGCTGCCTCATCTGCCTGATGTCTTCTCCCTCTTTGATGACCTTGGCTGCTGGCTGCAGCAGGGCTGCTGGCAAAGCACACAGTGGACAGACAACAGTCGTGCCTCGCCCTGCCCAGCGATGGGGTAAGGACAGCAGATGCTGACTACCTTCACCCAAGAAAACTCCTCCGCTCTCCTGCTGCCCCCAGCCTGTCCCCCTGCTCTCCCTCCACCTCCGATCCAGGTCACCAGGGGCCGCCAGCCTGACCTGCTCTTTGGGCCCTGCAGTGCTGCCATCCTAGCACTTCAGGAACCATCTGATGGAGGCAATTCACAATGGCACTTGGGAGCGCCACCCCCTGCTCCTGTCCCCTGCCAATACGGTTAGCGTAACGCATGCCATTTCATCAGGCAAACAGCCACGCTCTCGGACCGAGCTGGTCGCGTATCAGTCCCCTTTCCCCTCCTCCTCAGCCCTTGAAGGTCCTGTGCACCAGGCTGACTTCTTCTCCCCCTCCCTAGTGGCCTCAAGGCTCCTGGGCGCCAGGCCGACTTCTTCCCTCCTTACCGGCTTTGAAGGTCCCAGGCACCCGGGCAACCAGGCTGTGATGACCCCATGGCAGAACATGGGGGAGGCCGGGGGTGGGGGGAGGGGAGTGAGGGGGGAGAGGGGAGGGGGGGGGAAGGGGGGAACGGGGGAACGGGGGAAGAGAGGTCCCGGGCCTGGGCCGGGGACTGCTCGGCCTCGGGGCAGGCCCCACGCGCACCATGTGGAAGCTCGGCCTGGCTGCCAGCAGAGCCCGCCTTCTTCTCACATCAGTCTTTGCCGGCATAGGTCAGGACGGCTGTCAGTCTCCTTCCTGAGGAGAAGACTGCCTCTGATTGGCTCTCAGGCAGTCACATACCCGCCCACCACCTGAGTTAATGGTGTCTCTGATTGGCCACCTGGACTGTCACTGGGCCCTGATTTGGGGCCCACCCTCCCCTATGGTGATGCTCTCTCTCATTGGCTGCCTGAGGGGTCACTCCCCCCACCACCAGAGCCCGCCCTTCCCCGAGGTGATGTTTCTTCTGATTGGCGGCCTGCTTACATATCAATCACGTGCCTTGCCCCCGCCTCCTCAAGTGCGATTGCCTGTCCTGGGTCCACTGACTCCCCACAGACTTCTGGGCGGACGTTGCCAGGCAACGAGCTGCGCCTTTGGGGTTTAGACCCTCAGAAGGAACTGTGGGCCCGGAAGAAGGCTATGGGTCATAAAAGAGAGGTTTGGACCCTAAAAATGAGGATTTGGGCCCTGAAAAGGAGGCTTTGGGCACTGAAAGGATGGGCTAGATGCTGCAAATGACGCTTTGGACCCTGAAAACGAGGGGAATCCCGTGGTTCCGATCGGAGCTGGCTTTGGTGCCCAATAACTCCACGCAACACACCACCTCTCCTGTCCTGGGTGACCACCGTAACAGATGGAGCCCAAAGGCGTGGACCAAATGAACTCAGTGGACGTTTCGTGGACATTTTCTGGACATTTTACAGGGGTGGTCCATAGACTGAGGGAATGATAGCTGCGTGTTATAGCAAAGGCTGGGAAGGGGAGTGGTGGTTCATGAGGACGTATTGGATAGTGTGGGAGCAGCAGGATGGGGGGAGAGAATCAGAAGGGTAAATGTGAGGAAACTTGTGGGTTGAGAAAAATACAGTTTAATAATTGAAATAAAATAAACTATCAGCCTCCCCGCTACTTTTATTTCAGAGCATTATGTCATATGGTCTGGAGTATCCCTTTGCTCAGTTGGGGTCAGCTGTCCCGGCTGTGTCCCCTCCCAGGCCTTGACTCTGTGTAAGCACTGCTCACCAATAACGAAAACATCCCTGCATTATCAACACTGTTTTCAGCACAAATCCAAAACATAGCCCCATACCAGCTACTAGGAAGAAAATTAAGTCTATCCCAGCCAAAACCAGCACAGCTCCCAGTACGAGAGAGGATTTGTATGCCGGGACAAAGGACGACCTGCCAGGTTGGCAGAGCGCGGCTGCCTTTTCGTGCCCTGAGATGTCTCAGGAGGGGCAGGCTGGGCTAAAGCTTCTCTCCTCCTCCTCCCCTCCAGGTTTTGTGGTCTAGCGGGGCAGCTGGGGCTTTGTTGCAAGCATAGCTGGGGTCCGGGTGTGCTGTCCTGCGGGCTCAGGAATCTGTGTGCAGATTCCACAGGCTCCCTGGGCAGCCTGTGCCGGTGCTCGTCACCCACACAGCACCCTTTGCACTTCCCCTTGCTGAACTGCATGAGGTCCCTGTCAGCCCATCTCTCCAGCCTGCCCAGGTGCCTTAGGATGGCAGCACAGCCCCCTGGCCTAAGCACCACTCCTCCCAGTCTGGTGTCATCTGCCAACTTGCTGAGGGTGTGCTCTGCCCCATCATCCAGACCATTAATTAAGGAAGATGTTGAACAGGATCAGACCCAGTACTGACCCCTGGGCAACACCGCTAGTTACTCGCCTCCACCTAGACTTGGTGCCACTGAGCAGCACCCTCTGGGCCCGGCCGTTCAGCCGGTTTTCAGTCCCCCTCGCTGTCGGCTCATCCAGCCCAGTTCCCTTCGAGTGACTTGAATTTGTTATTTAAGAAGAAGAGAGTGCAGATGGGCATATGCAAGCACACTGCTTTCAAAATCCCAAGACATAAAGCTCCCACACTGGCTATTTCCACCAATTGCCCCAAAACCTACAGAGAAGAAAACACCCCATAAATTACACACGCAAGGCCAACAAGTGTTTCTAATTCTGGCTTTGGCTTTTCTGCAAGATGGTTCCAAAGGAGTGTTGATTTTTCAAGGTGATCCCAAAAGCTCTTCCTCGAGGGACCTCTGGGCAGGCGGTCCAGCCAGCAGAGCTGTCCGAGTCTCTGGAAGGTCTCTCTGAGCTCTTCCTGGCCAGAGGCAGCACTGGGAGGAGGGACAGGCTGGGCTGCTGGTGCCCTTTGTGCAGCTTGGTCCCTGCTGGGGGCAGTTTTGGTGCTTCCTGGATTCCTCCGCCTCCTTTTTCTTCTGCTTCTCTTCTCTGGCACAGCAGAAGGAAGATGCTGTGCTCCTTCTTCATCCAGGGTCACAATCTGCTCCCGTCACAACCAACACGCCCCGACGGTTTGTCTGATGTGCACCTCTGGGGCACTGAAACCCTCCTCCTCCTCCTCCCCTCCACTGAGGGGTCATCGTCCATGGTGACCACAAACCAGCTGCGGTGATCGTAGCCCCACTGCGGGGATCTGCTCCGCTCTCTCCGCCTTGGCAGGGTTTCCTCCTGAGCAGTCCTGGGTGCGCGAGCCAACTGGGAGCTGGCACTGGAGGGCCCTGGAGCTGCATCGTCCCCTGGGGCTCGGTCACGACGTAGAGGACTTGTCTTCCACCTCCTCCTCCTCCTCGTTGAGCAGTGGTAGTCCGTGCACTCCACGAACCGGCTGCGGAGATCATAGCCCCGCTGCGGGGATCTGCTCCGCTCTCTCTGCCTCAGCAGGGCTTGCTCCAAAGCAGCACTGCTTGTGGGAGCCAACCGGGAGCTGCCGTTGGAGGGCGCTGGAGCTGCGTGATCCCTGAGAGTGTGGTCACGAATTGGAGGACCAGTTCTCCTCCTCCTCCGTGCTGAGTGGTTGTAGTCCGTGCTGTCCACGAACCAGCTGCGGAGATCATTGCCCCACTGCGGGGATCTGCTCCGGACCCTCTCCCTGGCACCATTCCTCTGGCAGCGGGAAGAAGGGCTGAATCCGAGCTCCTCTTTGTTGCTGTCTTCTTGCACGGTGTGCTGCACACGGTTAAATGGTTGACAGCAGACCGGGCACGCAGCCTTCCTTCTGGAGACCAGCCTTCTACAGGCACAGAAGAAGCGATGCAAGCAGAAACTCACGTAGGAGGTGATGTTGAGCCTGCCTGGCCAGCTGGAGCACGGCCAGCCTGCAGACACCTCCCGTGCACCTGCCCAGGTTAGCTGGCTCTTGCTGGCTGTTGCAGAGGAGCCGCTGGCCTCTGGAGAGTCCTCCGTGCCCACCGCCACGTCCTGCAAAGACAGCTGTGAAAAGGTCCTGCCCTTTCCTCCTGAAAGGACCAGAACAGTGGGGAAACCCCAGAAGCTCTCTGAGGGGACAGCTAAGGGCCTCCTAAAGGCTCTCCTGGAGGGCTGCAAAGGCAGAAGGGCCAAAGGTGGACAAATGGCACGGATCTAGGTGGGATGCTTTGAGAGGGAGCAGCGTTGCGGCTGTGAAGACAGCTGCAATGTGGGAGGGAAAAGAGAGCAATGCCAAGATCCCAGAAAGAAATCCACTGTCCATCTGGTGCCCCGACCCGCCTCCCCAGAGTTACCTTAGTCCTACGAGGCAGACCCTGTGGGTCCACAGAACACGTCGGCTTGCTGCCAGCCCCCCACTGACTGAGGAAGGAACGGGCATATGATGGTGCCGGTGAGGAAGAAGCCCTTTCTCCTATTTTCAAATCAGAGCACCTGGAGAAAAAAAGAGTGATCTCTGTTTAGGGCTGTTCTTGCAGCTTTCTCTGGGGTTCAGTCATTTTCTTGGAGCGGTTTCTAGGACAGAGAGAAGACGTAACCGAGACTACAAACGGGAAATTCGACTGGGATCTTCCCACCAGGTCTGCCCCTGTTGCAGCAGGACCTCATCTTTATACTCCCTACGGCCTCCATTTCATAGAATCATAGAATCAGTACATGGTTTGGGTTGGAAGGAATCATCTGGTTCCATCTCCCCTGCCATGCGCAGGGACACCATCCACTAGGTCAGGTTGCTCAAAGCTCCATCCAACCTGGCCTTGACCACTTCCAGGGAGGGGGCATCGACAACTTCTCTGCACAACCTCTTCCAGGGTCTCCTTTACCACCCTGACCGTAAAGAATTTCTTCCTAGGAGCTAATCTAAACCTACCCTCTTTCCGTTTAAAACCGTTACCCCTCGTCCTATCCCTACACTCCCTGATAAGGAGTCCCTCCCCATCTTTCCTGTAGGCCCCCTTTCAGTACTCTTCTCTACAGTAGCCAGCTTCAGATAGCAGACAAGTAGCAGTTTACACCAGGGCAGCAGCCTAAAGCCCAGCAAGGAAAGATAACGACTGACGTGGGGTAGTTCAGGTTTGACACCATTGAATGATGCAGGTAGGAATTGTCTCCTGTGACACAAAGAGAAACACTCAGGAGGATAAGAAGAAAAAGAGCAAAGCCAGGGAAAGGAAACGTAGTCTGAACACATTTTTATACTGGTTATTACCTGACATAAAACAGCAAATAGGCTTGCTGCTTGAGAACTGTGTCGATGCCACGAACATCCACAGATGTATCGTCCATCTTGTACCACAGTCCATTGCTGGCCTGCAAAGAAAGGCATCGATACCTGGAGATGAACTCCACGGTTTCTCAATGAAAACACAGGCAGAAAACTGCAGAACCAAGAGTATGCCAAAACAAATCCAATCCAGCCCCTAAGGAGACCTTCTCCCCCAAAGCCTTGGCTGCCAGTAACACTCTGTGAAAGTTTGTCTTCCCCAGCACACATTTTCCCCTTGTTAGGCAGGAAGCTGCTCTTCACCTTTGTGTAGCAGAAATAGTGTCCTGCATGACAGCTGCCACCGCTGTGTACCAGGACAGCAAATAAGGCGTAGAGGAGCGGTTCCCCAGCTGTCTGAGACAGGTATGGCCGAAGATCCAAGTACTCGGGATACGCCACAACCTACGGAGAGACCAAGAGGGCTCAGAAACGATCCTGAAATAATACACGAACTAACCTTCCAAGACCAGGGGCCAGAGGTGTACAAATACATCTTTGGGGCTCACGGCAACTTGGTTTTCCCTAAAGCAACATGGAATGGTTTGGGTGGCAGGAAACTGTTCTCGGCCAAAGCAGCTCTGTCGGAGCAGCGAACATGCTTGTCTTCCCACGGGAGCTCTCCTCTCCCCAGAAGGGAACACGATAACCTCAACATGAACAGCTTGTGAAAGAGCGTGCTGCTTTGGGAAATCTCCTGCTCCAGGAACAGAAAGTTGCACTCCAGTTGCGTACACACCTTGCTGATCTTCCCGCCCGTGAAAGCTTCAAACCTTTTCAGGCACACTGTGAGAACCTTGGGCACGTGGTGGATTGTAAACCTCTTGGAGGCGGCAACCATCTTGTCACACCTTGAAACCAAGCAGAGAGCCAAGTGCTGAAGTGCACCCTGTCTTGCCCCAAGAAGGCCAGACAACCTTTCATGACTCACACATCCTTATGCTATTTTAAGGCTAGTCGGTACCATAAGGCCATAGTAAAACAAGCTGCGTCTCAGTATCGTGGTGAAAAGATGACTTATGACAGATGACATGCAGCACCTTCACGCAGGATCTAGTATTAATATGTCGTTAGTAATCATCTTACTTGCTACATTTAAAGCAGTTTTCGCCATCCAGCTGCTCAGGTTTCACAAAGTCCTCCAGAGCTGCGGTGACAGATGAGGCTGCCTGGAGGAGTGAGAAGGGAGAGCACTGAGCTCAGGGAAACGCCCTCGCCCTAACACTTACTAGAAGTTTACGCAAAAACCCAGCGAGGTGACGCTGAAGAGACCCACCCTGAAACCGCAAGCAGTGTCCAGAAGGAGGCAGAAAGAGGCTATTATGCTGAACATTTCCCTCCATTCCCAGGGATTCCCAGGGCTATCAAGAGCTACCTCTCTGTGCCACCGCTCAGTTCAGCTACCGATGGCGTGCAGGGTCATCAATAATGAAAACAATACCACCCGTCAGCCTAGGAGTCAGACGGGTGTTGAGGGAGGGCAAAGAAGGATGAGAGTACGTCAAGGGTGCAGAGAGGATAATGCGTACTTGTCCAGCTTAAAGCCAGCACCTACAGGGAGACCACTGCCGTGGCCTCCCCACAAGGACACCGTCCAGTCCAGCTCACACCCACCAACACCACTCTCTCTTGTGTTCACAGGATATGTTTTTAAGCCAACTGTGTTGATTCTGGAAAGCTACAGGGCCCTTGGGACGTCTTGAAGCACAATTACAAACCCTCTTACTTCGATATCCAAAGGAACATCCAGGAAGGCCTCGTAGGAATCGGACACCCCTTTGCAGCTCAAGCACGTGACTGGAAGGCAAATCGAAATGCTCAGCGATAGGGGAAGTCGACTGACTGTGCCCGTTTACACTCTTCAGACCTACTACGCCAGTCACACCATCAGCTGTTTAGCACAGGCAGACAGAAGGGCACAGACCATTGCAAGGAGAGCGAGAGTTGTGGAAAAGTACCTCTGGATCTCAGAATGCCCGCAAATATTTGATTGACAATGGTAGTTGATTGAGAAGAGATGTCCAAGCTGGAAACAAATGGTAAGGTAGAGAGTTACCTCCTCCAAGACTTTTGCTTTGTCTGAAAACCCTGAGCGTAGGTTTCCCTTGATGGGAGTACCTCAAGGAGTCCAAAGGGCTTGGGAACATTGAAAAGGCAATTTGCTTGTGCTTACTTGCTACTTCCATTCAGACAAGCTCTCTGCATGGCATCGACAGTGTAGCGTAAGAACTCGTGGGCGTCCTGCTGCATGCCAAGCTGGAAATGTTCTCCTATTCCTAAGAAAGAAGAAGTTAGTAGCTCTCTCCTACAAGAACGGAAGAAAACATGTCAAAGCACCTGAAATGACTTACGTGTGAGAACACTGATGACAGCCCGAGGCTGGATGGCACTGGCTGAGGAATGCAGGACCTTGTTAACGTGCGCTTCCATTATGCACATCATGCAGAAGCCTTGCTGACGACCTGAAGAGGGACAGACGGAGGGAAGGAAGCTTCTCAGGTTAGCAAAATACCCATAGCGACGGGAAACCTAATGGAGACCTTGAAGTTATAACAACAGTCTCCACTCCTCTTCTCCCAAGGTGCCAATGTCCCAACAAGCCCGGGACATTTTTGTGCGTAGAAAGCATTCTTCACAGGGATGCTAAAGTGACAGAAGTTTTCTGTGCAATAACCAAAGAGGGTTTAACTTGCAGGAATAGGGACAGAGACCCGGGGCTAGAAAGAGGTGCCTTTCCGAAGATGAGCACACCTAGATAGGACAAGCGGCTTCTAGGCTTGAGTGTTCAAAGAACACCAACTCGGGGGGTTGACAAAGAAGGGCTGCTTTTCTCCTAAAACAAATTCCAGATTCTGGGAATCCTTGGCAAGTGCCCAACAGATTTACAAGATGTTCATCAAAGTACTCACACGACCGGCTGTGCTCCCGAGAGAGCAGGTAGTTGGCCAGAGGGGGTGTGTACGTCAGGCACTGCAGGACGGAGTTGAGGAAGCACGTATTGCCCAGGTTGTGGAGTCCCGCTCCAGCTCTCTGTCGTCGCTGCCACTCCATGCAAATCTTCTCCGGGGGAAAGAGGATCCTTTGTGGCGGAGCCATTCCCTCGGCAACGACGACTGCAGAGAAATGACATTTGAAAAGAGATGAGGTCGATATTGTTGCACAAAAGCATCTTTAAAAGTCGAGTTCTCTACAGGAGCACAGCTCTAACCTCCAACCCAGAAACATCGGGGGAAGCCTAGCACTGCCATTGACATTTACTGGTCAGGAAACAGTTTTGGAAAATAGTCTGCTCCCCCGCTGCCCACAGTCCAACAAACCCACACTCTGATTTCTGTGCCTCAGGCTACCTTCCTTTCCCTCTAGAGTCTTGAACTGGATTATCAGCTCAAGTCTTCCCTTGTCCTGATTGTAACTTGACGAAAACAAGCAAGTGCCTAGCCCAGAAGGTAACCCTACTGATGTCAGATCTTTCTATGAGCAATGTCATCTTTCAAAGACTTGTACATAGTGGCAGAGGAGTGACAAAACGTGTTTTCCTGTGTCTAATCGAAAACACCTGAGTAAGTCTGGCTGCTATCACAAAGCGCCCCAGAATTCACTCTAGGCTGTCAGCACATCAACATTCAGGGATAGAGCACCAGCCATGCCCGTTGCCTTTGGGCATTCACAAAATCCAAACCCACTGGTGAAGCTCTTACTCACAGGAGTCATTTCCCATTGTGGCCATCACTCCTCTCAGGAACAGAGGGGAAAGCTCTGGATGACAACAGATGTCAGGGTGTTCTCCAGAAAGAGGAGATCAGCACAAACCCCGTCACCTGACTGCAAAGAAATAATTGTAGCTCAACATAATAATTAAAAAAAAAAAACAAACGAAACCCACAGAACAGCATCCACCATTCAAAGTGTTTCAGTGGAACTTGTAACTGCTGCAGAGCTGCATTCTGATGGCCACCCCCCTACTTACCTGTGCCGGGATATGGTAAAGAAATAAGAATTAGCAAATAGGAACTCTACCCATAGCCCATCTCTGGCCAGCCTATAAAGGTGTAATAGCTCAGCCTACAGCTTGGAAGGTATAGACCAGCCTATACTTTTATCCCGTATCTACCTACTCTATGATCTGGCCTGAAAGTCAAAGCATAATTACCTTGGAAAGAGGATGGTTGTGGAGAAGTGGGCAGTAAACAACAAACAGTTGGAAAACAGTAGGCACGCAAGTCGCAAAGGAAGGAGCCGAGCTATCCCGAAGGCCAGCTCAGCCCAACTAGCTTTCGCTGGCACGCTTTTCAGGATATCAAGCCCTGGCCAGGTGAGCTCACAAGCACCGGGCGGGTGCCGCATCACTGCCCCTTTGTGACACGGGGCTACACAGGGACGCATGGGGATGCACAGCGGCCATGCAGCCTCCACAGCCCGGGCACCTCGCGTAGCCAGCAGCTGGCAGCCACAGGGCTTCCCCACGCACTGCTGGTGAAGAGCTGCTCATCTGCTGGCAGAGCTCCCACCTCTTCGCCGGGCCGCACCAGCCAGATGAATAAAAACCTGCCCAGGGCTGTAAGCGTGCCTGTTCACAGCTTTGGCTGGCACATTCAGGTTACCGAGGGTTTCTTTTCCACACCGTTGCTCCAGCACCATTTCCCTGGGACCAGCCACCGGCCGAGTGCTGGATTTAATTGTCACACCGCAACCTCGCCTTCCAGGACAAAGTCAGATTTGCTTCCAAGCCTCCTCTAGCACCGCTCCTCCAGCTGGCATCTGACATTCAGAGGTGCAGTTACCTCCCTGCTGAGCTCATTACAGGCTCAGGGCTCAGGAGCTGGCAGTGCCCCATGCAGCCCAGGGAAGCAGAGGATCCTGGCAGCTGGATGTCGAGCAGGGGGGGCCTCTGCCGCCCACTCCTCACTCACACGCTTTAGCTACAGCTCTTGTGCTTGGGCAGCATGGCGTTTGTTACCATTCACAAAATGCCATGGCAGGCAGGCTTGGTTGGGTGAATGTGGCTGAGGAATTCTCGTGCAAGAAGCTCCTTTTACGGAAGGCATCTTGTCCATAAGATGACCTGGCCAGGGTTTTTTCTTAGTTGACTTTTTGGTATTATTGCTCTGAAGATGCCTGGGGGGAAAAAAAAAAAAGAAAGATTAAAAAAATATATCTATAGATTTCACTGCTGTTATTAGTAGAGGCAACAAGGAGCCTGACCAGAACCAGCTGCCAGGGCTTCCAGGCTCTAGGAAGCTCTGGCAGACCAGTGCAGACTGGGTCTGCCCTCAGTCGGCATTTTGACATTGGAAACGTTAATTTGCAAAGCTATCTTCAGCTATCCAGCACTGCAACCCTGTCCTGGTTTCGGCTAGGACAGAGTTGATTTTCTTCCTAGTAGCTGGTATAGTGCTGTGTTTTGGATTTAGTAGGAAAATAACGTTGATAACACACTGATGTTTTTAGTTGTTGCTAAGTAGTGCTTATACTAAGTCAAGGATTTTTCAGCTTCTCATGCCCAGCCAGCAAGAAGGCTGGAGGGGCACAAGAAGCTGGGAGGGGACACAGCTGGGCAGCTGACCCAAACTGGCCAAAGAGCTATTCCATACCATATGACATCATGCCCAGTATATAAACTGGGGGAGCTGGCTGGGAGGGGGGATCGCGGCTCGGGAACTAACTGGGCATCGGTCAACGAGTGGTGAGCAATTGCATTGTGCACCACTTGCTTTGTATAGTTTAATTCTTTTAGTATTACTATTGTCATATTATTATTATCATTATCATTGTTTTTCATTCTTTTCTGTCCTATTAAACTGTCTTTATCTCAACACACGCGGGTTTTTTTTTTCCTGATTCTCTCCCCCATCCCAGGGGTGGGGGGGCAGTGAGCGAGCGGCTGCGTGGTGCTTAGCCGCCGGCTGGGGTTAAACCACGAAAAACCCGACGACTTTGCTAAACACAGGAGGGACCATGCAGCCGAGGAGAGGATCTGCCTTCTTGCCTGTCACTGCCTGCTCCTTTGCAGCATCCTAACGTTTCACTCCAGCACCTCGGTACCGCCTCCGATGCCGTGGGGACCGAGCACAGAGGAGTCATCCACAACAGGGCAGCAGGAGGGGGCTGCTCTTCAGCCCTCTTTCAACAAACCTCTGTTCGGCCTCTTTGGCCTGGTTTTCAGCTGCCACTCTTGACCTCCATCTGCTCACAGGAGGTGGATCATCAGTGCCTCAAGACGGGTAGTAGCCTCCGGGCTGCCTCATCTGCCTGATGTCTTCTCCCTCTTTGATGACCTTGGCTGCTGGCTGCAGCAGGGCTGCTGGCAAAGCACACAGTGGACAGACAACAGTCGTGCCTCGCCCTGCCCAGCGATGGGGTAAGGACAGCAGATGCTGACTACCTTCACCCAAGAAAACTCCTCCGCTCTCCTGCTGCCCCCAGCCTGTCCCCCTGCTCTCCCTCCACCTCCGATCCAGGTCACCAGGGGCCGCCAGCCTGACCTGCTCTTTGGGCCCTGCAGTGCTGCCATCCTAGCACTTCAGGAACCATCTGATGGAGGCAATTCACAATGGCACTTGGGAGCGCCACCCCCTGCTCCTGTCCCCTGCCAATACGGTTAGCGTAACGCATGCCATTTCATCAGGCAAACAGCCACGCTCTCGGACCGAGCTGGTCGCGTATCAGTCCCCTTTCCCCTCCTCCTCAGCCCTTGAAGGTCCTGTGCACCAGGCTGACTTCTTCTCCCCCTCCCTAGTGGCCTCAAGGCTCCTGGGCGCCAGGCCGACTTCTTCCCTCCTTACCGGCTTTGAAGGTCCCAGGCACCCGGGCAACCAGGCTGTGATGACCCCATGGCAGAACATGGGGGAGGCCGGGGGTGGGGGAGGGGAGTGAGGGGGGAGAGGGGAGGGGGGGGGAAGGGGGGAAGGGGGAACGGGGGAAGAGAGGTCCCGGGCCTGGGCCGGGGACTGCTCGGCCTCGGGGCAGGCCCCACGGGCACCATGTGGAAGCTCGGCCTGGCTGCCAGCAGAGCCCGCCTTCTTCTCACATCAGTCTTTGCCGGCATAGGTCAGGACGGCTGTCAGTCTCCCTCCTGAGGAGAAGACTGCCTCTGATTGGCTCTCAGGCAGTCACATACCCGCCCACCACCTGAGTTAATGGTGTCTCTGATTGGCCACCTGGACTGTCACTGGGCCCTGATTTGGGGCCCACCCTCCCCTATGGTGATGCTCTCTCTCATTGGCTGCCTGAGGGGTCACTCCCCCACCACCAGAGCCCGCCCTCCCCCGAGGTGATGTTTCTTCTGATTGGCGGCCTGCTTACATATCAATCACGTGCCTTGCCCCCGCCTCCTCAAGTGCGATTGCCTGTCCTGGGTCCACTGACTCCCCACAGACTTCTGGGCGGGCGTTGCCAGGCAACGAGCTGCGCCTTTGGGGTTTAGACCCTCAGAAGGAACTGTGGGCCCGGAAGAAGGCTATGGGTCATAAAAGAGAGGTTTGGACCCTAAAAATGAGGATTTGGGCCCTGAAAAGGAGGCTTTGGGCACTGAAAGGATGGGCTAGATGCTGCAAATGACGCTTTGGACCCTGAAAACGAGGGGAATCCCGTGGTTCCGATCGGAGCTGGCTTTGGTGCCCAATAACTCCACGCAACACACCACCTCTCCTGTCCTGGGTGACCACCGTAACAGATGGAGCCCAAAGGCGTGGACCAAATGAACTCAGTGGACGTTTCGTGGACATTTTCTGGACATTTTACAGGGGTGGTCCATAGACTGAGGGAATGATAGCTGCGTGTTATAGCAAAGGCTGGGAAGGGGAGTGGTGGTTCATGAGGACGTATTGGATAGTGTGGGAGCAGCAGGATGGGGGGAGAGAATCAGAAGGGTAAATGTGAGGAAACTTGTGGGTTGAGAAAAATACAGTTTAATAATTGAAATAAAATAAACTATCAGCCTCCCCGCTACTTTTATTTCAGAGCATTATGTCATATGGTCTGGAGTATCCCTTTGCTCAGTTGGGGTCAGCTGTCCCGGCTGTGTCCCCTCCCAGGCCTTGACTCTGTGTAAGCACTGCTCACCAATAACGAAAACATCCCTGCATTATCAACACTGTTTTCAGCACAAATCCAAAACATAGCCCCATACCAGCTACTAGGAAGAAAATTAAGTCTATCCCAGCCAAAACCAGCACAGCTCCCAGTACGAGAGAGGATTTGTATGCCGGGACAAAGGACGACCTGCCAGGTTGGCAGAGCGCGGCTGCCTTTTCGTGCCCTGAGATGTCTCAGGAGGGGCAGGCTGGGCTAAAGCTTCTCTCCTCCTCCTCCCCTCCGGGTTTTGTGGTCTAGCGGGGCAGCTGGGGCTTTGTTGCAAGCATAGCTGGGGTCCGGGTGTGCTGTCCTGCAGGCAGCGGCAGACGCCAGGAATGACACTGTCTGCTCAGCAGACTCAGGGTGGTCCCCTCAGGGTGGTCCCCAAGGGAAGGACACCATGGGACTGGGCTTGTTGTTCCAGCTTTATTAAAAAAAAAGTATTAATCAAACACGGCCATTTTCCAGAGGAGAATTTAATCTCTGCAAGGCTCAGCAGGGCCAGCAGCACAGCGACCGCAGGCTCCATCCAGATGTTGGCATGTCTCGTGTCACGATGTAGATGGTCTGAGCTGCCAGGGAGCGGACCGAGAGTTCAGTGTCTTTCGCTAAGGGCAGGAGGGCTGCAAGAGAAGGAAGCAGAGCAGACCTGAACCCCCACTGCCTGCAGAGACCCCCACGAGCCCCCTCCAGACCATGCCAGCCCCACCCATCTCGGTCCCTGGCCAGGACGAGCGGCTGAGACAAACAGACCAGCTGGCAGCTGCTGCTCGGGAACGCCCCGTGTGCCCCTGACATGTTCCTCTGCCCCTGAAGCATTTTCCTGGAGCAGGGCCAGGCATGGCAGCACCCTGCCCAAGCTCTGTCCCCTGCCCCACCAGCCCTGGCCAGCACAGCACTGCCCCTGCTCACCGTTGCAGATATCCCACAGCTCCCTCTTGCTTAGGTTCCTCAGGTGCTGTGCAGCAAGCCCTAAGCACAGAGCTTTTGTCAGACCTCTGCTCCCCAGCATGCTCCCAGCAGCACAGCCCCAGCCCTGCCAGCTTGGCTGCACACCCTCCTCTCCCTCGGCAGGGCTGACCCCAGCGAAGGACAGTACCCGAGGGCAGTGGGACTGAGCAAGGCTCCCAGCAAGCCCACCTGCGTGCTGGGCCCTCCTCGCGGCAGCCGGGGCTGTGGCAGCCACAGGGCTGCCCCTTGCTGCCAGCGCAGTGGCGGGGACTGGGGCCAGGCTGCCAAAAGAGGGTCCCCGGGGGCTGTGGCTCACCGATGAACCTGAGAGCCGCCTTTCGCAAGGTGGCCTGACTGTCCCTCAGGTACGGCAGGCTCTGAAACAGGTATTCTTCCACCCTCCTCCTGTCGTGCCGTAACTGGAGAGAGCAGAAGGCCACAGGGCTGGTACAGACCCTCCCCCGTCGGCCGGACCAGTCCCTCCTCCCAGCGCCCCACTTCCCCCCTGGCAATTCCCATCTCCCAGCCAGAGCCCTGTGGGGTGAGGTTCAGAGAGAGCCGCAGGCAGAGGGGGTCTGGGGATGGTGAGACCCCTCTGCCCCACTGCCAGGGCCCACATGGGCTGGGGTCTCCTTCAGCACCCTGGGGGCGGGGAAGGGAAGAGGGGCCTGGAGAAGAGCCCTTGGGGGCTCTGTGCTTGAAGGCAGCTCTGTGCTGAGGATGCAGCTCCAGGCTCTGGGCTCCAGGCTGGAGCAGGACAGGCGAGGAACAGCTGCACAGCCCTCACCATGGGCACGGGGGGCAGCCCTCGTCCAGCCCGGCCCTGGGGCTTGGGGGTTGTCCTCACCAAGCACTCTCCAATCAGGTGTGTCTGATATGTCTCGGCCAGGTCGCTGAGCTTCCTCCACTCCAGGAACTCTGCACAGGCGACGAGGGTGTCCCTAGATGCCTGCAGAGAAGCAGAGGCTGGGAGATGGCACCACAGCCCAGGCAAGGAGACCTGGCATCCTCCTCCTCTCGGCCAGGCTCTGAGCCGTTCCCAGCCCCTTATGGGAAGAGGCAGCGGGGAACCGAGTCTGAACTGGGTTCAGTGCCCAGGGCAGGGACACGGGGCAGCCACCACCTCAGGTATCTCACGCTGCCGGCCAGCAGAACAGAGATCCTCAAGAGCTGCTGAGCTGCTGCCAGGGCTGGGGGCAGACTGAAGGGCAAAGGAGGTGTGGGCCCACGGCTGTAGGCAGCGAGGGCTGGAGTCCCAGAGACACCAGGGCAGGATGGAGCCAGCACCATGTCCCATGGGCACCCCCCAGCAGGACGCTGGGCTCCCCAGCCGCGGCTGCCCCAGGTGACACACATTCCCACACTCTGACGTCCAGCAGCCCTTGCCCCTTACGCCCAGGCCACCCCCGTGGCGTCAGCACGCCCTTCCCCGCAACACTGGTTGCTGGTCACTGCACCTTGGCCACGCTCTCCGTCTGGTCGCTCATATGGAGGAACAGCGGGAGCAGGACCCTCTGCACTTTGTTCTTCATCTTTTTCTTGTCTCTCCCCACCACACTCTTCATCACGTCTTTGAAGAGGCTGATGGAGAGCTCCCGCACCTGGCTGGACTCCTGGTAGGGAGGAAGACAGAGGGACTTCAGCAACAGCCGCTCCCTGCCCATGGTGAGCAAGGGCGTCAGCGTGGCTGATGGGAGGGGAGATGCTCCGGGGTTGGATCCTGAACATAGGAGCTGTGGGCCGGATCTGCAGCCGTGGCTGAATGGCCCCGAGCCGA